>NW_004524698.1:4325277-4329991 GCF_000260255.1 Octodon degus
GCATGGCAATTGAGTCAGAGCTGGAGAGAGATGGTGCTGCCGTAGGTCTGGGCTCCAGTTGTAGCTGTGCCCTTGTTATAATTTCATCAGTTACATTAGGACAACTCCGCCTTGTTTCCATTCAATTAGTTGTACATTTTTCATGGCTGCAGGAGTTTCCTGTAGGGAGAACATAACATCAGTAATTGTACCTAGAATTTCCTAAGAAGACCAGACACTGGCCAAACCACTCACTTGTACTTTCTTATTTCTACCACAGCCCTGTAAATCCATAGATTCTGGAAACACATACATTTTTTTATTTAAACAGACAGACCTTGACTTCTCTAATCACTAGTTTTGTGATATATATCTCTTTTTTCATCTGCAAAAATGGGAATGATAGTAATAATGCTTATTAGGCAAGGTTGTTTTGAAATTAGTTGAAATAATCCACATTAGGAACATTTGAACACAAACTCTGAACCCATAGTAATTATACAATAAATATCATCTCCATTTTACTATTAAGGAAATAGGTTCACACAATTAATAATTTGTCTAGGGATGTTCAAAAAATCCAACCTCATCTTGAGTAATTTGGAGACCACTTAAAGTTCTCAGATAGATATTTCTGTGCTGTTATAACACAGCACAAGTAGACATAAGAAATCATTGATGTGGAGACAGGATATGGGCATAATCCTTCCAAGTCATCATGTTTTTCTCTTTATTCAAAAATTCTAAAAAAATGTAGGCATGACCGTATCAAAAAGATATAATGAAAAGTAGATTTTTTTCCCATTGCTAAACCTGAATTTAATTGTGGACTGCTGGACTGTGGTGGATTATTTTGCTGAATGCACACACCTATAGTATTTAGATGCCAATGGAATACCCATCTCTGATGGGACTAAACAAAAAAAGGGGATACAAAGGAAGGGCCATTTTGTATCTGCATATGCAGAATAGTTAGGATAGATATACAGCTAGTTTTGCTTAATTCAATGAGAAGAAAGATTTGTACTAATAGTGTTTGGACAGGATATCCTGTCTGCCTCTTGTACTACGGATAACCACTAAGAAGATAACAATGTACAATATATTATTTATTGAAACTGTTATTAATCAGTTTTGAAACTGTCTCATTGCTATATGTTTCTCAATAAAAATATAGAAAAAAGCTTTTTAATAATAAATAAATAAACCTGAATTTAAATCAATCTTCTGTGTGTTTGTAAGTGGAGTTAAACACATATGCATATTTGATATGCTTACATATACTGTTTACTTACATATGTTTAAGTGAACTCTTATGAAGTCCTCTTTATTCCCTTTAAAAATCTCAAATAGTATCATTAATTAATGTAATCTGTGCCCTATTTTTATTTTATTTTGTCTTTATTTAATATTTCACAGAGAGAAAATATTCCATAGAAACTGATTCATATATTGTACTTAAATTTATTTAATTTCTTTAAACATGGTTACATAGTATTGCATTACATGGAGATAACTAGTTGATTTCACCAACTCCATATTGATAGACATTTAGGTTCAGGTTTCTGCAACTATAAATCAACAAATAGCTTTGTATATGTGTGTACATCTATTGAGAACTTCCTAGAAGTATAATCGGTAGGGTCAAAATTTATATGCTTAAGCTAATAGTGTAATGGCTATTGACACATTATCCTTCAGAGAGTTTGTATCAATTTATACTCCCTCCATGCTGCTTGTGAATGTGTTCTGGCTACTTTCTCATAATTGTGTGACCTCAAATATGCAATACTGAGTCTCTCTCTCTCTCTCTCTCTCTCTCTCTCTCTCTCTCTCTCTCTCTCTCTCTCCCCCCATAAAGTTTGCTAGCTGAATGATGTACTTATGAGGTCAAGATCAAAACTTGTCTACTAGTACATTAGCTTTACCATATTTTAATCAAAGTTGTACTTTTTCATGATCTGTGAATCATAATGGGAACCAAAGGAGATAAAATGGATAGACAATGGGCTGTTAGCTCCTTCAAGATATAGACCACAAATTTTCAATAAGGTATCCTCAGATCCTGTATCCTGATGGTGATATAAATCCTGGAAGGATTGAGAAGATTCAGGTTAACTATATGGAGTGTTTATTCAGCGGTTCATATAGTTTGTATTTCATTCATTCAGAGAACATGTTCTCTTGTGTTAGATATACAGTTCAGGTTCATACTTTGAGGTCTGATTCAGGCATGATCTTAATGAAAAGTTAAATTGCATTTTAAATATATTTACATGCAGGTTTCATGGATCCAATTAATATATTCTTCAGTTATGAATTTTGTCTGTGTCACTCAAATTAAAGAGACATTTAGTCGTTTTCAAAACTATCACAAAGCTACTCAAAAGTAGTGCCAATGTTCAGGAATCCTATCAGCCTTTCCAAATGTCAGTACATGATACCTAGAAGCCTAGCTTTAAAAACTTGTGGAAACCCGTGGCATCCAGTGACTTTAAAAGGATTTATGAAGAGCTTATCGGCAGTGATGTGTATGGAGTAGCGAACCATCTGCCGGGAGCTCAGGTGTCTGCAGGGAACTGTTTTCATTGAGGTCACAGCAGCTTTTTAATCACATAACGTTTCCTCTGGTTTCCACTGCTTCATCTGGGTGGACCTGCATGGTAAGCAAGGGCAGTGCTGTGGTGGTTAAATATCAAAATAAAAACCAAGGGAAGGTTAGGCAATAGACGAGGGCATAGGAAATGGAAGCCTGGGACTAAGTCCACACCTGGGCCCTGATACAAGGAAGCATTAGAGTCTCTACTGGTAACCAGATAAGGCAAGTGATGTCCCCTGGCCCATGGTAGACAAGTGCACCCACTTTATCTGGGAGCAGAAAGTGAGAAAGAGCCAATCTCTAGGAAGAAAAGAAGAGATTCAATCCTGCACTAAATGGGTTCCCAGGAATTCCTCTGAGCATCATATTGGGTGTGAGCTTTAAGCTGCCCTTTGACTCCAGAGTCTTTTGTCCACATGTGACAAAATACCAGCAAAGGGTGACATGTGCTACAGCCTCCACCCTCGGGTCAGGCCTCAGGGAATTGTGTGAATTCTTTCTGACAAATAGACAGTGTTCTATTGTCCACTTTTCAAAGCATTTTTGCAGGGCTTAATTAGCCGCTCCTCACACCACTACTCCTGGGAGATAGCTTGGTGTCATTTAGTATTTCAGGTTTACAGCCGAGAAAGCAGCGTTCAGATGGGGATGTTGCAGGATTTCTCTGCAGGCAGAATTTAGGGACAACAATCTGTTTAGAAGTGGGGAGCGGTGGACCATGGCAGGAATATGTCTTGGAGCTGTGTGTGGACAGCATTTTTATAAAATTGCAAAAACATCAATGATATCCAGCTCACCTGTGCACTGTCACCTTCTTGGCCTGTAGGAATGGCAGAGGAGCTGGCCTCATGTACCAGTAGCTGTGTTGGGTGAGGATTCTGATTCCTTAGCCTCTCTGCTCTTTGTCAGAATGCCCTGTTTGACAGTTTATGACCCCATGTCCTTCACAGATTCCAGGGACTTTGGTGTTGAAAAGGATCTTGGAGGTTGTCTAGAGCAACTCCCCATTAAAGGTGACACAAAGAAAGAACTAGAAGAAAAGCTAACCCTGGCGGTTGCTTGGTAACTGACTGATGATCTGCCTATGTAAAAAATGTGCTCTGTGAATTTAAGAATGTGTACGTTGGGGAGGGGACTCATTTTCTACTGCTTTCTCTCAATTTCATAATATGTAAGAAGTAGTTAAAATAAATTTCTTCATTTTAACACAGCTAATTATAATCCTCCGGTAATAGGAATAAACAGTTTGGCAGTTAAAGGAACAAAGCCTACATGAAAAATATATGATTGGCTTGAGTGAGGTTTTACTTTTTCTTTGTTCTGAAGAAGCAAAGATGTGTCTCTTTTAGATTAATGGTGGTTAATGTTAGTGTTATTGGTTTAATGAAAATTGCTGACAATTTTACGTGGAAACTTAGTTCTCTAGGAAGCGCCTGAGACTGAATCCACCTCACCTTGTTTTCCTTCAATTTTTAGTTTCATGGGTCATTTGTGTGCTTTATTTCTTTGCTATAATTGGCATTCTGTGAGCAAATTCCTTGGTTCATACTTGTGTTATCTATTTTTCTTTCTCTGGTTATAGTCCCACCAGATCTTTCACATAGTTCAGTATACATTCTGAAGATGTGAACATGCAGCCAGGTGGGCTTCTGATTAACGAAGTTGTCCTCCATTGAGTGGGGTTTCCTGAGGGCTTATCCAACATTTTGACGCCTGGTAATAGAAAAGAGCCCTAAAGAGGAAAACTCAACTTACAAACAATGCATCTGGCTCATTCTGCAACTCTACTGATGTGAGCACCAGGCCTTGATGATTCCATGCACCTACAGCCAACAAGTGATCTTTTAAAAGAAGGACCTGTTTCCTCTCGTGCTTCTGTTTCTGTGAAGAGCTCATGGAAAGACAAAAATCTTTCTGCGTCTCAGTTAACAGCTGTATGGTTTTGTGGCCTCTGTGTTTGGTTTGGCCCAATGCTTTCTGCTTTGCTCTCTCAAAATTCAGAGAGATGGGCTGGTGAGATGGCTCAGTGGTCTAAAGCACCTATTAGAACAAGCTTAGCAAAGCACAGGGACCACGGTTCAATCCCCCAGCACCACATGCCAGCCAGCCCCGCCCCCTCGTGGGCTGAGCTGGCCA
>NW_004524698.1:4330091-4333559 GCF_000260255.1 Octodon degus
TCTCCTTGTCCAAACCGCAGTCTAATCAGTACCCAGCTGAGCTGGCCACACACACACACACACACACACACACACACACACTCACACACACACACACACACACACAAATAAATAAATTAAAAAAAAGTCAGAGAGAAGGTGTGCAGCTACAAATGATATTCAGTTGCCCTTTCTCAGTCCTCTCTAGTCTCTGGTTATCCTTTTCTCCTTGTCCAAACCGCAGTCTAATCAGTACCCAACAGAGCTTTATTACACACTTGGCTTGCTCCGTGACAATGTAGTGAGAAAGGAGCTTTGCTCCTCTTTCTCCCCTTCTGTGCACTCAACTTGGACTCCACCCTGTGTGAACACACTCAGATAAATGATATGGTTTGCTCTCCCGATGCCGGGTCTGTGGAGATCTAGAAACAGCTTGCTTGTCTGACACTCATTTCCATAGCTGAGCTTGTCTAAATGAAATTGTGGTTTCTTGTGTTCCACTGGCTGTTTCCTGAACTCTCAAATATACCTCCTCTTCACCATCCTCTTCCATCCTGTGTATTTGGTTTATTTTACGTGGTGAGTGCCAATATAAAAGGAAGAAAATGGCCAGTTAGGGCTCTGAATGTTGGGGGAGGGGAGGGCAGGAGGCCTGGAGGAGAGGAAGGGCCACTTGGAAAAGTTCTGACAGACAAGACCTTGCTAGCCAGAAATCCAGGGTGGACGCATGCCGAGCTGACTGTCTAAATGCTGCCTTAGATTATTGTTTTATGAAACAAGAATAAATAATTCATAAAGGGAGAAAATAGGATAGAAGTTACTAACAATGGGGGCCAAGGAATACTGTAGCCCCTGTTCACCATCCCTGCAATGCTACCAATTCTTTTTTTTTTTTTTTTCACTTAGGTTTCATGATTGAGGGAGCCTTTTTTGGCAACACAATACACATATTATTTCAACCATGCTAACATGTACACTTTAGTGGCATTAACTATGTACATAATGTTGTATAACCATCACTACTCTTTCCAGAACTTTCTCACAACCCAGAGATAAATTCTGTATCTATTAAAATACATACAAATACATTTAGTAATTAATATATTTTATGTATATATATTAACTTCTATTTTATTTCTGTCTCTATAAAGTTGCTTACGTTGTATACAGAAACATAGTCTTAAAGGCTTAGCTTTCTTGAACTGAAAATAATTAGCTCAGAGCCTCAGTGAACTTCTGTTAGACAACTACATAATATTTGGTGGACCAAGTTATTCCTTAAATAATACAGGAAATGACCATGATTCACCTGTATTACTCATGCTAACACTTCCAGCAAACAGTCTAAACTTTCTTCACATTGTGTACTTCTAAAAGCTTCTTTTCTCCTTCTCCTCATTTGTCAAAAAGCTTATTGAAAACTAGTCTGCCATTAAAAAGAGCCAGTTTCCTAGTGATGACTCTTAGTAGGTGACTCCAATGAACTTGTTTTAAGACAAAATAACTTTATTTTTTTATGGTGGTAAAAGATAAATAATATACAATTTTTCATTTTAACCATTTTTAACTGTCCTCTTTTGTGCCATTAGGTACACTTACATCATTGTGAAATCATCACCAACATCAATCTCCAGTACTTTCCCACCATCTCAAACAGAACCTGTGGTAAGTTATTCCCTGGCCCCCATTGTTAGTAACTTCTACTGTATTTTCTCCCTTTATGAATTACCCTATTCCAGGTACCTCACATCATTACTTTTAATGAAATCAGAATATGCACATCCTTTTCTACTTCAGCAATGGGACTGCACCTCAGAAGGAAGGACCATACTACATTGCTGGCCTTCCTTTGAATTTATTCGTACAATTTTAACACTGGGGAGTTCCTAGCTGTGGATCAACTCTTTGTGTTTTCTTTAAAGTAGTAAGGAAACTATTTTAATAAATGTTACCCATATTGGGTTAATCTTGTCTTGGGAAACCAATGACACGGCTAATGTTTCTTCAAGCACAGGCATACTGATTTGTAAAAGTTGAGCTCTTGGAAGCTGTTAACTTTGTTTCCCAGTTAGAGTGTTGTCCTTTCAAGTCACTTTCAACTTGGACCAGGCCGTGCAAGTAACCATTGTTGTAGTTAGAACTACTCAACTACTCAATGCTGTACTTAGAAAATATGTAGACAATATGTCATTATTTTTCATTCTTTTGGAGAGTGGAAGGTAGGAGGAGGGAAAGGATTTGAATTTATTTTATTTCATTTTGGTCCAGAAAGGATCAAATTAAAGTGCAAACATATTTTTAAAAACACAGAAGAGCAAGAACACAGTGTGATCCATTGAGCAGTTGGACACTGTCTTCCCAAAAGAACCCTTTTTCAGTCACTTGACATGGAACTTTTGCCTGTTCCAAATTTTGCTACTGTCTTCTTGACCAAGCGGGACTCTTTCAAAACTTACTGATCATTTAGTAAGAATTCCAGATTCTTACTGGATCTAAGTATCCAAGTCCTTTCTTAAAGGTGAAAGTTCAGGCCAAATTCAACTTCTAGAGAGATTAAAGGTATAGACTTCACTTTCCACTTATTAGCCGAGTTATCTAAGTCAATTATTTAACTTCTGTAAAGCACAGATTTATCACTTGTAAATCAGTTTAATAATACTTAATCTCCTTGAGTAGCGTACACCACTTGTCTCACCACAGGCACTTGATGAAAACTAGCAAAGCTTGTTACCCAACTGCTTTGGCTGGAGGTTCTGCAGAATACAAATTAATCTTGGGTCATTTCTGCATGTGAAAATAATGATGAGTGACGAATAATGGATTAGGACAAAAAGCTTCATAAATGTTAAAATCACTACTTTCAAGAGCACTGAGAAACTCATTTTCTTGGTTAGAAAATAAAAACATGGATACATTTTTCATTATGTATATTTTAATCCTATCTGAACGGTTTTGAAAATGTTACTCCATAATAAGTTCACAGCCACATTTTCTAGGAAGAATTTCCATCTTGATATATTATTTCTTGGATTGCATTACTAGTGAGTTAGGCAGAAAACAAGATATCAAGTTGACATCTTGGATAGATGAAAACACAGATTAACTGGCCAAGGGAATTTACTCTGGGCTGTGAGGAAGGATACTGTAAGCTGAGCAGTAGTTTCATCAGAATATGCCAGAAGTCGTAGGCAAATTGCCTGACTGGGATATGACAAAAGTCTATCTTTGACTTTCCTGTCACGATAGACTGTTAAATTGTTTAAAGAAGTAGTTTTGTGTGTTCATAAATTGGAGGGAAACAGAGTGATTTAGGGCTGTTGGTTATGAAGTAAGTTGAAAGTGATTAGAAATACACTGAACACTTTTTCAACCTATTTCATAAGCAACAACCCTAAATTATCTTTTTTATAATTTTTACTTTTTATAATTTTTATCTTGCATACCTATATTTGGTAACCTGAGCAACTACTTTGAAAATAACAATATGTA
>NW_004524698.1:4339049-4340172 GCF_000260255.1 Octodon degus
GACATCCTTGTCTTGTACCAGATCTGAGAGTAAAAGATTTCAGTTTTTCCCCATTTAGAATTAGCCACTGGGTTGTCATAGATGGCTTTTATTAGATTGAAGTAGAGGCCTTTTATTCCAATTTTCTGTAGGACTTTGAACATGAATGAGTATTGGACTTTGTCAAAATCCTTTTCTGCATCAATTGAGATGATCATATGGTTTTTAGATTTTGCTCTATTGATATAGTGTATTACATTTATATATTTGCAAATATTGGACCATCCTTGCATCCCTGTGATGAATCCTTCTTGGTCATGGTGTATGATCTTCTTTTTTTTTGGAACCAGAGATTGAACTCAGGTCCTTAGGCTTGGGCTTGCCAGGCAAGTACTTATTCTACTGAGCCATCTCCCCAGCCCTCAAAGAACTGAGCTAAGGGGAAGGCCCCCAGTATGAGCTTGATGATTTGCTGTATTCTATTTGCTAGGATTTTATTGAGGATTTTTGCATCTGTGTTCATGAGGGAGATTGGCCTGTAGTTCTCTTTTTTAGTTGCATCTTTCCCTGGTTTTGGTATCAGTATAATACTTGCCTCCAGGAATGATTTTGGGAGAACTGTTTCCTTTTCAATCACTTGGAGAGTTTGAGGAGTGTAGGGATTATATCTTCTGTAAATTTCTTATAGAATTTAGCTGTGAATCCATCCGGACCTGGACTTTTCTTTGTCGGGAGGCTTTTTACTACATTTCGTAATTCATTGGCTGTTATTGGTTTATTGAGAGTTGTTATATCTTCTTGATTCAGTTTTGGTAATTTGAACCTTTCTTGGAATCTGTCCATTTCATCTGTCTTCTATTCTGTGAGCATAAAGAATCTCAAAGTAGCTATTGATAATCTTCTGAATTTCCACTGGGTGTTTAGTGATTACACCCTTTTCATTCCTTATTGCTTATATTTGAATTTTTTCTTTCCTCTTGTTGATGAGGTTAGCTAGGGGCTTATCAACTTTATTTAGTCTTTCAAAGAATCAGCTTTTTAATTTGTTAATTCTTTGAACTGTTTTCTTTGTCTCAATTGAATTAATTTCTGCTCTAATCTTTATGACTTCTTCCCATCTTTGGGCTTTGGGTTTGGTTTGCTC
>NW_004524698.1:4340396-4346912 GCF_000260255.1 Octodon degus
TGCATGGGATAATTTCTGTTTTCTTGCATATACTTAAGCATTACCTATGGACCAGTATGTGGTATATTTTAGAAAATGACCCATGTGCAGCTGAGTCATTTCAGCTGAAAATGTATATTCAGTTGTGGTTGGGTGGAACACTCTGTATATGTCTACCCAGTCCATTTGTTTCAAGCTGTGATTCTGTTCAAACTATGAGTTTAACTATATTTTATCTAATAGTTACAGAAATACTTTAGGTGAGTGAATTGAATTGTTACTGTGTATCTAAAAAACATAGGTGGTCTTTTGATGTGGTGACAATTTTTGGATAAATAATAGAGGACAAAATAATGAATAGTCATTATATAATTATTGCATATCCATCTTTCCTTATTTCAGCTCAATCACTAATTATGTTACTATAATTAATTGTTTCACATATTTGTATGTGATATAATTGATAATGGTATAAAAGATTAAAAATACATTGTTAGCATGTTCATGAATTTCTTTACTATGATTATTATTTGTTTTAAACATGTTTATAGTATGCAAGTTCCTCTAAAGCATAGGGCAAATAAAATATAAGGCTTGCAGTTAAATTTAAATTGCAGAAAATCAATAAATCAATTTTAGTATACAGTGTCTCAAATATTGCATAGGCCATATTTATACTAAAGAATGTCCCTTATACCTACTCCAAATTCATAATAAACTGAGCATGCCATAGTTTTATTTGCTAAATGTGGTAAAGCTTAGGACCCCAAAAACGTGCCTTTTTTTGTCTAGGACTAAAGAAAACTCTAAGTTTCAAAGGCATTAAGTAGAACACTAAAAAGGAAAAAGCAGCTCCCTGTATTGTGAAAACCTTAACTGAGACTCCTATCAAAGGAGAGCTGACTATCTTCCTAGCTTTTACCAGAGGTAGGATAAGCCTGAGAGGTTAATGTCTTAGAAATGTCTATGGGAAACTGGGAAACAAGTGCTGCCCTGCCAGATATTTCTTATTTATAATGCTATGGAGTGTCATAGGTATATTCTCTCATGTAGCCTGAATCATCCCCAACTCTTCACTTCATCTATTCATCCATACGCTTCACGTTAAATCTTTTGGTGTGCCTGATATAACACATTTAACGGTCATAACAACACTATTGGGTAGATATTACTATCTCTATTGAACAAGGTTGAGTGATTTTCCTCAAACCACCCACGTGGTAAGTGATAGAGGCAGAGTGTAAACCTATATTGTTCTGATTTTCAAGTTTGGGTGGAAAAGCAAGCAGGGATATAGTAGGGAAAGGAGAGCTAGTATTCCTTCATACCCTACTTAGTGCCCAGGCTCAATCATATGCAGGTCAAACTGTTGGCGACCTTTCTTATGCAAGTCAGATTGAATTCTGACCTCTCAGAAAATGACATAGAAGAACATGCCAAATTGTTTCCATAACATAAAAGCACTAGTGCTCAAAAGAAGAAAGAAGAGGAAAAAAGTGTGTGTGTGTGTGTGTGTGTGTGTGTGTGTGATTTTTCCTAAAACTTATATGAAAATGCAAAGAACCTAAAATTGCCAACATAATTTTGAAAAATAACAAAATTGGAGGACTTAGGCTATCAGATTTCAAGATTTCTAATGCTACTGTGATCAAATACATGTGGTATTTGTAGGATAGACATATAGGTCAATGGTAGAAACTAGGGACCAGAAATAAAGCCCCACATTTGCAATCAATTAATTTTTGAAAACAGTACAATGGACAAAAATGGCACTAAAACAGTTGGGTGCACAGTCAGTGCACAAACAACACCAGCAACTGTGACATACTTAGGCCTTCACCCCTCACTATACAAAGAAGTGAACTCAACATACATCATACTTTTTTTTTTTTTTTTGTGGTACCAGGCATTGAACTCAGGACCTTGAGCTTGCCAGGCAAGCGCTTACTCCACTGAGCTATCTCCCTGGCCCCCTATAAATCTGAATGTAAGAGAGAAAACTAAGAAACTTCAAGTGGAACTCATAGGAGAAAAATATGAGTTTCAATTAGGCAAAACTTTCTGACAATTTTTAAAAAGTGATGCATAAAAGCAAACATCGAAATGTTAGCCTTTCTCCAAATTAAGTGTCTGGGTTCTTTAAAAGATGTTGGAAGGATAAAAAGATAGGCACAGATAAGAAGAAAAGATTGACAAATCATTTTTCCTTGATAAAGGATGTTTATCTGGAATATATAAAAAACTCTGACAGCTTAACAATAAAACAATCCAGTAGCGATGAACACAATATTTAAAGACAAACTTCACCAAAGAAGATACTTGAAAGGCAAAACAATAAGAAATATGACAAACTTTTATCATTATTACTCAGAAATGTAAATAAAGCCACAATGAAATATAAGTATGTACCTTTGTCTATAAACAAAACAACTGATAATTTCAAGTAGAGAGAATGTGGAGACACCAGGAACTCTCATATGTTGCTGGTAAGGATGTAAAAATGGTACAGTCTCTTTGTAAAGCAGTTCGGTAGTTTTTAAAAACATAAAACATGGCCATGCATGGTGGCACACACCTGTAATCCCAGTATGTGGGAGGCTGAGGCAGGAGGATCACTGTAAGTTCGAGGCCACTCTGGGCAGCATAGTGAGTCCAGGCCAGCCTGAATTACACAGCAATCCCCTGTCTCAAAAACAACAAAAACAAAAAAACACAACAAAAGAAATGAAACAACAACAACAACAAATTTGAAACACACATCTACTGTACAACCCAGTCCTCTTCTAGGTATATATTCTAGGGAATGAAAGTACATATCCAAAGAATTACATATGAATATTCATACCAGCATTATTCATAATGGCTAGAGAATGCAAATGTCCATCCACTGATGACTGGATTGAGAACACGTGACATATTCATCCATGCTCGTCTACTCAGCAATAAAAACAAATGAACTATGAAACATGCAACAGCATGGGTGAAACTGAGAAGGATTGCATCAAGTGAAAGAAGCCTGACACAGAAGACTATGCACAGTGTGATTCAGTTATTTAAAGGGCAAAACTAGATCTGAGCTTGTGGTCAAGACTGCGACTGACTATAAAAGGATGTTAGGAAATTTTCTTGGGTGTTGGAAACATGCTAAACTTGTACTGATGCAATGGTCATTAAGCTGTTTAAGTTTATTGAAATTATTTAAACCATATACTTAAAATGGGTGAATTTTATGATGTCCAAATTATACCTCAATAAAACTTTTGTAAAATATGTATTGTATTTAACCAATCATTTTATTCTGCTTTTCCCTTAATATGAAACATCTCAGGGGCTTCCAAAAGTTTGGATTCATAATCCCATAGAAATGTATTTTCAGGGCCAGCAAGATAGCTCAGCAAACTAAGCACTTACTTAGGCAAGTGCAGGAACCAGGGTTTGATCTCTGGTACCACATGCTGTGCCAGCCCCGCCCCTCCCCCCCCCAGGCACGCTGAGCCAGCCACAGAGATTTGGCATGGTGGCTCATGCCTGTAATCCCAGTGTTTAAAACAGGAGCATCACTATAAATCCAGCCTGCCTATTGAGAACCTGTACCAAATACATAATAAATAAATAAATAACCCCCCCATGCAAAAAAAGAAAACAAAATGTATTTGCAGAGGTTGAGAAATAGCTCAGCAGTCTAAGCGCCTGCCTGACAAACACAAGGACCCAGGTTCCATTCCTGATATCTCAAGTTAATAAAAGATAAAAAAAAAAAAAGAAATGTATTCGCAACATGGATTGGCCTGCTTGTTTGTTCCTTCCAGTTGTTGCCAGAAGGTGTGTTCTAAACTCCTGAAGGAAGGACACTCTAGAGTTCTACAAAAGATGATTCCTTAAGAGACCACATTTGGATACGTGGAAGAGAAATTACTGAAGCCACCAACCTCTTAAAGTGTCATACTTTTGTAATGGAAAAGAGAGATAATAGGTTCAAATTTGCCAAGTTATTGTGTTTGAATTCCTAGAATCTACTGATACAAGCAACCAGGGCTTCTCTTTGCATCTATAACTCAGGGAATGAAGACATTTCCTCCCAAATGTTTCATAAACAGCTCATACAACAAGCAGGAATGCAGAGTATCTGTGCTTTGAGCAGATTAGGAGAAATCTATTAAGTTCTTGAATAATACCAACAGCTATTAAAGCAAAAACGAATCGCCTCTGGATGCTAGGATTCTGGCCTCAGCTGTCCTGCCGCAGAGGATGAAAGTAGCTTCCTTCAATCATATTCCCTGCAGTCTTCTCTCTCTGAGGCAAAATGATGACAAAAATCAGCAGATTCCACCCTGAGACCCCACTGCTTCACCTTTCAACACAATTCCACTTGATAGCCTATAATAACTCCCCAAACTTTAGTCAATATGTGATTTTGTTTGCCTTATCCCTGTGCCAATAACTACATGCTGGCTGCTTAAAGGTTGGGCTGTGGGCATCAACATGGGCAATCCCTCGGGGACTTATTAGAGAAGCTGACTCTCCTGCTCCTTCTAGGTCCTCCTAAGTGAAAAACTACATTTAAACAAGATTCTGAGGTGATCGATGTGCATATGAAAGTTTGGGAGGCTCTCGTGTACACTTTTAAAATATTTTCTTTAAAATTTAATATTCCTTTAAAATGCAAATACCACCAATATAAGAGTAAAACCCAGTGCCATCTATAAATAGTATGTTTTAGGTGTAAAATTAAATACAATAAAAATAATATGCCAGGGAAAATTAGGAAAGATCTTGAAATGGGCTAAAAGATAAAAAGTTGTCTTGTGCACCTCTCTGGGTTATTTGTGCTCTTCATTGTCTTTGAGCTATTTACAATACTGTTAATTGTAGAAAACTTCTTATTAAAATACTCGTGCAAAATGAATAATTCTTACCAATGATAGGTAGGGGTAATGAATTTTATTGAGTGGAATGGAATTAATTATTGTACCATAGACTTTGACCAGTTTGGGTCTGTTAGTTTAGCAGATTTCTAACTGGTGGTCAACTTATTCCACCCAGCTGAGTGAAGCTAGTGTGGTGCTGAGTGTGGGAGGCCCACCTGAGGGTTGCTGCCTGCAGCATAAAGGCAGAACAGGAGGAGCTGCCAGGACGCTGTTAGGGATGAACTCTGGCCAAGCTGTTGGAAGCTGCTTGTTCTCTTGGGCTGTTCTGCTGGAGGACCTTGTCATGCCAGCTTTCCTGATGAATTTTGGAGGAGCTTTGATCCTCATCTTGACCATCGCTTCCTGGCACCAGAGAAGATAGTGCACTGCTCAGCCTCATGGAGAAGCTTTTCCCATTGGCTTTCCTGAAGGGAACACAGCTTTCCTCATCCCTGCAGGAGCTCAGGGCCTCACTGTAGCTGAGGATTGCTGTGGTACTTTTCGGAGAGCTCTGGTGCTTACTTTGAACATTGTTTCCTAGCCCCAGTTCAGATCCCTCAGCCTGCTAGCACAGATCCTTCATCCCACTGGCATAGACTTTCTAGCTTCCTTTGGGCCTTCCCAGCACAGATGAAGTGGGTCTGCATGAGACTTTGTTGTGGGCTCTTAGTCTTTATTTGGACTTGTGGGAGGCATTATTATGAGCTCTAGGTCTTCAGCTAGACTCATGCAGGATATTAGGATCCAGGCCCTCAGCTGGATTCTTTAGTATTTAGTATGTGGATAGATTTTCCTGCACTTGTTGTATAGTATTCTTGGATGATTCATTATGAAATAATATTATAAAACGTGTCCTGTACTATATTGTTTGCCTTGCAAAAATCCCAAACCAAAGTTAATAAATTCATTTTAACATCTCTTATCTGCCTCTTTGTTGTTTGAGTTTCCTTTGAATTAGTTGTGAAATCTTACTGACTCACTGTATTAGTCAGCTCTGCATTGCTGTAACAAATACCTGAAATAAATGAACTTAAAAAGGGGAAAGTTTCAGTCCTCATGTGTCTGGCCCTGTTTCTTTTGGGTGGGGTGGAACATCATGGCAGGAGTGAGTGGCAGAGAAAGCTATTTAGTGCATAGCAATAAGGAAGTAAAGAGAGAGGAAAGGGTGGGGCTATTGTCCACTTTAAGGCACCCTCACCAATGGCCTAACTTCCACCCACTAGACCCTACCTCTTAAAGGTGCCACCCCTGCCCCATTGTGCCACAGGCTGGTGACCCATCCTATCACACATGGACCTTTGGGGGACATTATCCAAACTATAATACTCACTAATAAGTTAAATAAAAACACACATTTGTTTTATATTTGTATGACTTTTTATCTTTTAAAAATTATTCTTTGGCAAATATAACTTCCAAGTCTACTAGATACTGATGCTTTTTAATAGCTTTAAATCTGAAACTAGGTGTTTGATAAAAATTGGGATGGGCACATTTAGACAGGTATTTATTCATTCAGTAATTATTTTTGAACACCCGCTCTATGGCAAACTTCATTCATTTTAAAATTGGGAATTTTTCACTAGTAAAGAAAATGTCAAAAATCCTTACCCTTAGTGAACTTAAATTC
>NW_004524698.1:4347012-4353078 GCF_000260255.1 Octodon degus
TGGGGGCGGGGCAGGCATGGCAGGTGCTTTAATCCGATGACCTATTTGGCCAGCCCTGAGAATTTTGAACATCTGGGTTCCATTCCCATTTCAACCTGCTATATGATCTAGTGGAACGTGACTACTTGTTTCTCAATTACATCTTTCTGATATATAAAATAAGATTGTTTATGTCCTTGGTTCGTGAAATTGCTATGATGATCACTGTGAATAAAATCAATAAATGATCTTTGAAGAATATAAAGCATAATAATGTGTGTTCTTATTATATGCATTTCCTGGGATTGATGCCTTATGTCCCCATTATATATCTTTTTCTTTTTGTGGAACTGAGGTTTGAACTCAGGGCCTTCATGCATTACATTCTCAGCCCTTTAAAAAATTACTAATTTTTATTTTCTTGAGACAAAATTACTAGATCTCTGAGCTGTGATCTTCCTGCTTTAGCCTCCCAGGGAGCTGGGATTACAAGCATGGTCCACCATGCCTGGCTACTCCTGTATTTTTTTTTATGTTTCAAAAGTTTTCCAAGTTTTTTTTTTTTTAATTTCTCAAAAACACTGAGCAAATATTTCTGTTGCTTGCTAGGCAACTAGATGTGAAAATTAGTTTAGGTCTATCGAGACTGTTTTTGTGCACTTAATACTGTCTCTGGCTACGTCTGTCTTTCTTCCCAGCAGTTTGCTAGGAGACCCGTAGACTATGTGGCAATCATAGTGACATGTAGGACCAAAGCTCGCACTGTGGAGGAAACTCCATTTGATTTTTTCTTAGGGCGATGAGACTGATCCATTACAGTGAGATAAATTCGTATGAGAATTTTTCTTAACATTGGCAAAGTAAATGAGACAATAGCCTGGTAATGTTACTGATTCATCTTAAGTTTTTACATGGCCACTATTTGAAGCAGAAAGTTCAGGAACTTATTATACTGTACTAAATAGAATCTAAAGCCCATTGATTACTAGGCTTATCTTTGTATTGTTTATTGTAGGAAATAAGGAAAAACCCCCTACTATTTATAATTTTACAATATTATTTATGGTGAGCAGATTTTGATTTCAGAGATTTTTAAATGGGGAAAGGGACTTTTGGACTTAATATGATCATGTTAATGGGTGCATAGTATGCCTGAAGAATTTATAATATTTTTTTTTACTCATTTAGACCATAGAGCAAACCTGTGAGGAAAGGATTCTTTCACATTTTATGGATAGAAGCATAATGATCTGAAACTAGTTAATGATAGTCCTGAAATTTAAGTCCAGGTTTGTCAGACCCAAAAGCTTTCTATTCCATGTTGTGTTTTACTATACATACCAAGAAGCTGAACTCTTTCTTTGACTGTATTTTAAAGTTAGGAATGATCTGGCTTGCAATGTCCTATCTACATCCTTGTGAGACTTATTTTCCTATTTCAACTCATGAATTACAATTTGCCTTTCCCAGGAAAATCAACCCAGAACTGAACTTGACCCAGGAGATAATGTGCTCAGGCAGAGCTCCTGGAGATAGATTGTGTTCAGCACCCTTACTGGAGAGGAGGAGCCTGGGGGGCACTGCTAACGTGGACACCTTTGGCCTGAGCTGCATCTTCAGCCCTTTTATCTTTAGGGTCTAAATTGCTAGATTGCCCAGTTGTGTTCAAATTGCAGTCCTCCTGCCTCAGCCTCCCAGAGTTCAGGGACTATAGGCTTGTGCTACTATGCCAACTAGAGCAGGGATTTTTTATGATATCATGACCTTTTCATTTTGGCCAGGAAGTCTCTAAGTACAAAAACAGCAAAGACTGTAGCACACACCTTGTGCCCAATAGCTGGGAGGAGCCCTGTTCTATCATGTTTGCTTTAGAGAAAGTCGAGGTTTTTCGGTTCCCTTCTCTGATCACTGTCTATGTCTTTCTTCCCCGAGGTCACTTCCGTCATGAATCTTCCAGTTCATCCCTTTTGCTTTGCTTCCATGCAATGTCATAGCAATGTCTTCTAAAGACATTCATATGTAATCTCCTTTAATTATTTTTTAGTTAACAATGTGTTCTCAAGGTTTCACCATGTTAGTTTATAAGAATCTAGTTCAATTTAGGTTTGGTATTCCCTAGTGTGAAGACACTACAAAATCTAATCATTTCCAATTCTTATCTAACCTTAGAAGATTTAATAAGCCTGCTCCTGTACATCTCCTTTAGCATATGAGGAGCATTTCCCCCAGGAATATATATTTAGAAATAGTACAGCTGGATCATAGACCATGCTCATTTTCAGTCTACTAAATGCTTTTCTGTATTCAAACCAATTTGTACCCCTACCAACCATGCCCAAGCTCATTTCCCCCACATTCTTGACAATATTGTAAGACTTTTCAGATTTTGCTAGTCAGATGACTACAAAGTGATGGCTCTCTTGTTTTAACTTACTGTTGATCTTTTTGCTTTTAATGTTTGTCACAGTCATCAGAGCATGGACTGTGTCTACAACATCACAGGGTTCAGCCTCCTGGAGTTGCATTTGCCACCTGCCACCCACCCTCTTCCCTCACCTCGATGTTCCAGGCAGATGGGGGTGGTGGGCAGGCCAGGGTGTGACCAGCAGTGGGAGGTGTGTCATGCTGTGTTGGTGGCCGCCTGTGTGCCCACATCCTGTTACTCTAAGGGACTGCAAGGCCATAGCAAATATTGACCCCAATCTTCTTAAGTGTAGGCTTTCCTCTGTTTATTGACTGGGCACCTTTAAAACCACTCTTCTGGATAAGCGTAAAAACACCTCCTGCTAAAAGCTCTTTGTGAAAACAGCCTGTTTCCAGACAGAAGCAACATCTCACTCTTAGGAGTGGTGCCAAGTACACACAGTGGCAGTAACTTGGGAACCAAGCTTCTCTCCCGGCTGCTCTCCCTTGGCTCTTCCAGTTTAGGAGCTGTATGGGATGGAGGATCCTGGGATTGAGAGTACACAGATAGCCTGTCTCAGCTCCAACCCTTAACAAATAGAGGATCTTGGGAGAGTTGTCTCTAAGCTGCACTCCTCTCATTTGTGAAATGGCAGTGGAATAACACCCACTCTATAGGATGGTCAGGATTAGGCAAGGTATCGCAGAAACATCCAATACAAGCTGATCAAGAGTCAGTTTTCTGTGGAGACCACTCCCTCATTTATGTACAGGATCCTGGGTTATGGCAAATAGCACAAGTACCACAAGATTTGAATTGGTTTACAATTAGTCCCCTAAGTAAATATTGTTCCATTTGTATTTTTAGCTTAGAAACTGCAAATTGGTAGCTCATGGAATATGTTTTGTTTGGCTTTTAAAATACTACTTGTTATTCTAATTTGATTCAACTTTTAAAAACTGAGAACTCTCACATAATTACCTTTGTTTTTGCTTTTGTTCAAAAACTGAATCTTCACTGACATTAGACCAGACGCTGCATACTTATCCTAAGCACCTGTGGGTCTCCTCAGTGCTCCCTTCTGTTTGTCCCAGCCCTGTGCCCAATTACTGTGTCTGTTGACCCCCTCTGCCAGCCCTCCAGGAGTCTGTGTCTGCACCTCCTGCTTTTGTGATTGTCAGTGCTCATGATAATTAAGCTGGGCTATCATTCTCAGAGCAGGTCCTTACAATTCATGTCTGCAGATTTTAAGGAAAGGAAGGGAAGGAGGCAAAAACCTAACATTTGGAGTTGGCTAGTTCTGGGCTAGACATCTGTGCTCCACACATTATGTCTCCTGTATTATGTCATCTTCATAATAGCAGTGAGGGAACACCATCATCTTCACATTACGGATTGCACGATAAGCTTGGTGAGTTGAGTAAGGTGCTCAGTGTTGCACCCTTACGAAGAGGCAGAGCTGGTATTTGCGAGTAGTCATTTAGAACACCTAACCCATTTTCTACTTACTATGTTGTGTCAGTGGACAAACAATTGGCTTATCAGAGATCTTGATGATGTCACTGCTAAGGCGCCATCTACATGTTCTGGCAGTTGGGACGGGTTTGCTTGAAGGGCTCCTCCTGGGGAGAGGAGGGTGCACATGTGTGAGCCACGGGCCATTGTTTGCTATGCCACCCCAGTTGGAGTCACCTTCTTCAGTGGCTATTTCCTTGCCCATGCTGGCATTTATTCCCCAAAGAGGAGACCATCATTGCCAAGGAAGATGTGCAACTTACTCTTCATGGGTAGCTTTAAATTGGTCACCTGCTAGTGTGCAACATGAGCTGAAAAAGCCAGAGATGGTGATTTTGTCTGACAGACTTTGCAGCACAGCTCTGGAAAGTCAGAGAAAATGTCAGTCAGAGAGTCTGAACAGGTGGAAACAGGGTGTGTCTCATCCTGAAAGTAATTACCTGGCCATTAGAGTAAAGGGTAATGAGGTAGGTGAAGTCACACAGCAGAAATACCTCTGATAGGCTGAAGACTGCTTCTCTTACCTGGATAAATATTTTGCAGCAGTTACCTGGGTGAAAACCAACTTCCTGTAGAAGGGTTAACCAAAAACAAAAAACAGAAAGACTCTTGTAGGCTGAGTACACAATACTGTGTAATTATTTCTGAATGATGCCAGCTCAACATTGTATGAAGGGAAGGCTCAGGAATAAAATTTCTTTTTTCTTTTTTTTAATATAAAAGCACCATCTAATTTAATACTCAACAATTTTTTTAGAAAGTCCTGTGTGTGTTCTTAGATGATAGCATATTCTGAGGCTAGGAATTTCACCACTTTTGTGTCTTTGTTGTCTCCTATATATATGAGACAATATGTTAATTTCTTCTTGGTATTCTGAAATCAAGTGACGTTATATCCAACTCAGGCAGCGCATATTTAGTGCCTATCAAACCACAATGACAGATGTTGGGAATAAAAGGAGAAAGGGTTTCAGTTTCTGTTGTCCTGCTCTGAAACGGCAGTGGATATGGCACTGTGCTGCATCTTGAAGGTGTGTATTAGTCCACCAGAATGAGAAAGGGGTTAACAAGGAAGGAGTGTGGGCGGAGGGCCTAGGGCATGCATGGAAACAGCTTGGGCAGCGCCAGCCAGCCTGTGGGTGTAACTGCAGGGACCAGAGAAAGAGCAGGCGGAGGAAGTCAGGGAGGTCAGTGTGCAGAGCAGGGCCAGTAGGGCAGGGCAGGGCCGGGCAGGGCAGGCTGCCTAGATGCAGGGTGAGGCGCTTGGGCTTCCTGCAGGCTGAAGGGCTGCCACTGAAGGAAGGACTATTGCCAAGGGTTAACCTGCGGAAACGGGCAATTGCAGGTTTGCAGTTTGGCCATCATCAAGTAATTTGGAGCCAGTCAACAGCTAGTCAGTTGTGTAAAGCAAATCTTCTAACCTTTCTCACACAAGTCTACCCTTTTGTGCAATCCTGTACCCTCAGTGATTTCACCATCCCCCACTTGTTCTTTCAGTGACATGGGGCCTGGCCTTGGGTGTGATCTCAGCTGGGATTTCTACACATGCAGGAGCTCATTTTCAGCATGTCCTGCCCCTCATCTCCCTAACTCTGTCACAAAGATTCAGGCCCTGGCTAAAGAAGGCTTGATTTGCTGGGTAACCCAGCATTTGGCTGGTTTGTCTCTGTGATTCTGTGCTTGCTCTCCATGTAGGCTTACTATTTTGATTGCCTCTTCAGCGGCTTCTTCAGAGGTCCTTGGCCTTATGTGGGGTCAAAAGCCAATTTCCCTGACATTCAAGTGCAGGGGCCCACTGGTTTTATTATTTTTTCCTCTCCTTTCCAGGAAGATAAAGCACCATCTCAATGCTATTCCTCACCTGAACTTTTATTTGATCTGCTTCAGAAGAACATGTGTTCTGCCTGAGAGCCACAGTCCATGGTCACTTACTATTGATGAATAAAATCCATGTGTCTGCCAGGTGTGGTGCATGCCTGTAGTCCCAGCACTTGGGAGGCAGGAGGATTGCTTGGAGTTTGAGTTTGGAGACAGCCTGGACTGCATAATGAGTTCAAAGACAGGCTAAACTACATAGCAAGATCTTTACTAAAAACAAACAAATAAGCAAACAAAAAACCCAAAAACCGTTGTGCCTGTCTACCAAGTAGAATTTCAAACTATGAGTT
>NW_004524698.1:4353547-4355937 GCF_000260255.1 Octodon degus
GCAGCTGGTGTCATGGAGAGCATTCTAGGGCAATGGCATGTCAAAGAGGAGGTGAAGGAAGTGTGGACATGAGCAGCAAGATTTCCTGGGAAAACCATTGCCGTCAGAGAGAACCAACAGTGCAAAGGTCCTGGAGTAGGAATGAGCCTGTAGGTTCAAAGACCAGTGAGGAAGCTAGTGTGTCTTTATAGAGTACACAGGGGAAGGGAATGAGAGCAGAAATGTGACTGAAATCCAAATATTTGTGGCAGGGCCTTGTAGGTCATTGGAAGGAACTGGGCACTATTTCAGGTGAGATGAGAGCACATATTAGTGTTGCTCACAGGGCTCCAGAGAAATATCCCCACAGTTTTGGATGTCAAGAGGCCTCATGATCTGCTTACAAGCTGGAGGACAAGGAAAGCTGGGGTTGTGAATCAGTCTGAGAACTGGGGCTGTGATGCTATAAATCTTAACCACATTGGAAGGCGTGGGAACTGCAGGGTAGAGGGGTTGCTAAGCAAGTCCTGTGGTCTGCAGACTCAACGATCGAGAGAGTGTGTCCAAGGGCAGGAGAGGATGAAGGTCCCAGTTCAAGAAGAGAGAGCAAATTTGCCCCTCTCCTTCCTTTTTGTTCTGCTCGGGCCTGTCACAGACTGAATAATGCGCACCATGTCGGCGAGGGAAATTTTCCTTGCTCTTCTAGTGGTTCAAAATGTTAATCTCTTCCAGAAACATTCCCACAGACACACCCAGAAATGATACGTCACCAGCTACCTGGCATTCCTTAGCTCATAAAATTATCACAGGGCACCATTTCCTTCTTGATGGGATTAAAAGTTTTAAAATGAAAAGTTCAATAAATTCTTTTTTAGTAAATTACAAAACGTTACTTAGCTTTGCTGGAGAACCCCCTGGAGTCCCTCCCCATGTTCAGAGGTCCTCAGCCTCTCTGCAAAGTACTTTTTCATGAGAGTCAGTCCACGCTTCTTACTTGGCCCTTCACTGCTCTTCAGCCTCACAGCTACTTACTGCAAGCTGCTCACGTTGTACCCACAGGCTCCTTATCCACACTGAACCTCTCATCATTGCCATGTGGTCGGCTAGAGCTCCAGCATCACCCCATGCTGAGTGTTCCTTTGATTTCACCAAGTTCTCCCTTACTCTCCAAGCGGGTAGTACATAACAAACACTTCCTAAAGCCAACCCTCATGTGATGACTTAACATTGCATTTTAATTTAACTCATTCTTTTACAATCATCAGATGTAAACTCTGTAAAGCATTACATTGGCTATGAACTTCTCCAGCCCATATACTTTTCTCTGAAATTTCCTAACCCAGACGAGTCTCCCCTGCTTAAAAAGGGAACTGGACATGCAGTGGATAGCACTCAGATTACCATAGTCTCTCTTCAGGAGAGCTCGTTGTACTTTCTGTGGTGATTTGTTTACATGTCTATCTCCCCACTGTACCCCACCCCACCACCATCCTTAAGGCGCTCTATTTATAGAGTATGCATTACAACTCATTGCCTTGATCTATCTTGGCCTAACACAGAATTGTGTCTGGCTCATAGTAGGTGCTGAGTAAGTGTCTGTTAAATGAATTAATGTTTATTTCATGTCTTACACTTTTTTTCCTGCTATAACAGAATACCACAGACTAAGTGAATTAGGTACAGTTGAAGCATGTTTGGCCCATGGTTCTGGAAGAGGGCCTTCACACTGAATCATAACATGGGCAGAAGTCAAGCCAGCATGTGTGAGACAGAGAGAAATTCTGGCTGAGCCCTCTCCTTGGCTCCTTTTGAAAATACTTTGCTCCTGTGATAATGGCTGTAATCCACTCAAGAGGGCAGAGCCATCTAATCACCTCTTAAAGCCACACCTCTTGATGCTGTTAGTGACACTTCATGGCAATTCAGCGACAATCAAACTTGAGCATGAATTTTGGAGGGATCAGTCAACCACAGAGCCAGAAAAAGCACGGAGGTGTGGCTCAGAGAGGTGTGTGTTCTGTATCTGTGGACTTTTCTTTCATTCTAGTGAAAAGCAGGAATACTTCCAAAGTTTCCCTTTGTATTAGGGTGATCAGCTGCATTTCTTATAAGTCGGCTGAATCATACCATGAGGGGCCTTTCTCTCAATTTGACTGTGTCAAGTTATGTGGTTTACAGCTTTTAAAAAATGTTACTGAAGAAGACTGTTAGCTCCTTACTGTTATTGGAATATTTGCTGCTGTATAAGTTTTGCTCATGCCCTCTCTCCAGGGAGCTCAGGGCAGTTACAGGCGTTACTTAATGTGGTTGGAGCTGGGCATGAGAGAAGGAAGTGTAACGGCCTCCCTTGTCTGGGATTAAAACCCAGCAAACATCCGAGGTCTGCTCAAGTCCACACGGGAGGGGATCAG
>NW_004524698.1:4356037-4356908 GCF_000260255.1 Octodon degus
AAGTACATATTTAGAAGACCAGAATAACAGGCATTCCAAGAGTGACCCTTCTAGATTACACATTGCAATCCTTAGTGCAGTTGGTTGGTTAACAGGTATCAGCATATATAGTTAGTCAGGGTGAGAATCCTACCAATTAACTGCTAGTTTCAAAAATCTGCTGACATTTCTCAGGATCATTGCCTTAACCATCTTGTGTGTATAAATGTTTGGCTTTGCCCCTGTCATGTTTCCAGCTTTTCTCCTTGCCCTCTCCTCATTGTCCAATCCTCAAGTTCTCACTTTCCATTTAATTGTGTTCTACCATTCTATTTGTAATTCTTCTTTTGAGTTCTTATACTAGGGAGACTATATGATATTTACACATATGGGTCTGATTTATTTTGCTTATAAGTATATCTTCAAGTGGCATCCACTTCAATAGAAATGCTTCGAATTTATCATTCTTTATAGCTGAGTAATACTCCATTGTATAAAAATACAACATATTTTTCAACCATTCCTCATGTGATGGGCATCTTGGTTGTTTCCAAGATTTGGCTATCACAAATTGTGCTGCTATAAACATAGGTACACATGTATCACTATGATATGATGTTTTCAGTTCCTCTGGAAAAATTCCCAGTAGAGGGATAGCTGGCTTGAATGGGAATTCCAGAATTCCAGTCCTAGGTTTTTAAGAAGTCTCCACAATGATTTCCACAATGGTTGCACCAGTCTATATTCCCACCAGCAGTGGAGAAGGGTTCCCTTTTCCTTACAGCCTCTCCAACGTTTGTTGTTGGTTGATTTCTTTTTTTTTAATTTTTTTCTTTTTTCTTTTTTTCTTTTTTTTTATTTTTCAACAAATAATACACTGCATATATTCTTC
>NW_004524698.1:4357487-4373227 GCF_000260255.1 Octodon degus
AAAACCCAGCAAACATCCGAGGTCTGCTCAAGTCCACACGGGAGGGGATCAGGCCTTGATTTCCTGACTTTGGCTCATACATCTCTCCATGTCCTCTGGTTCTGTCCTAATGTTTTAAATTAAAAAAATTCATAATTATGTCAAATAGAACATTTGAATTGGTTTCTTTCAGGGTATTTTTCTTTCCCAATGTCTCTTTGATGCTGTGAACAATTTTGGCTTAAAATAATTATTATGATATCAAATTCACCAGACTAGCAAACGATATTGCATTAAAACCGAGGTTGATCCTCAGACTGTGTATGCTCAGAGCATGGAATTAAATGACCCTACAGGATTTATCCTATTCTAGGATGTCATGATCCTAGGCTTCAGAACATGTCCAAAGGAAATCTTTCCTGGAATAAACAGACATGCCCAGTCTACTTCCCAGTGGTTGTCTCAAAATATTTATTCTGTGTACAAAATGCTTTTGGGTAGTCAGTCAACCATTCAGATTTCTATTCGTTTGAAGGGAATGCTTCAGCCATTAAATAAGAAATTGCAAGTCATCTGACTTACAAGAAGCTTTTTTCCTTTCATTTCCTTTGCTTGTCCCTTCATTCATTTCTTCACCTATTCGTCAAGCATTACTGAGTACTTCCTCTGTGCTGGACACTGGGCTGAGTGCAAGACCTGGAAAAGTACTCAGCTGTTGCCTTCTGAGATTTTACCATCTTGTGGGTATGTGGATAATTTCAATCCAAGGTAAGGAGTGCAAAATCTGAACAAAGTATTTAAAATTCCCTGAGAAGGCATCCAGAAAGGTCAGGGAGGAGGTCAAGGAAGGCTTCCTGTAAGTAGCGGTGTCTCAAGTTTAGTGTTCAAGTGTGAAGTATATGTCCAGGAGAAGGTGTGAGGAAAAGGGATATGGCAAAGCCAATGAGCAGCACTGAGGATCTTCTCTGAGAGAATTAGGCATGCATTTAGAAAGAGTCAGATGGCTCTGACAGAGTGCCCTCCACCTGCGGCCAGATGCTTGGATATAGGCACAGAATGGAGTAGCGGGTGTAGGTGTGGACTTTTCTAGGGGTTTGACTTTTCCATGTGAGTATGAGGGAGAGAATAAAGAGGAAGAGGGCACATGTAACTTGTGTTTGTGTTTATGGTCAAAGATATCAACTAAGGACAGAAAGTGTAGTTGAGGGACTTTTAGAGTCTGGGTAAGGGATCCAAGGGAGTGGTGCCTGACATTGAGTGGAGGACAACCCTCTAGATCAGTGGAAGTCAAGAAACCAGAATAGATGAGGATGTTGTGACTACAATAAGGAGCTCGGGTCTGTAGGCATGTGCATTCAAATTTCTGGAAGCTTTTGAAAAGTGGCTGTAGGGGCAGTGAGACATCTGGCCAGGGAGGTGACCAGGGTGTGTGTGAAAGGGCTACTGCTTGAGAAGCCTGCAAGAAAATCCAAGTTCCTTAGCAAATAGCTAGACATACTGCAGGATGGTGATAAGAGTGCGAAGAGACTAGGTTTCGGCAACTTCCCTGTCAGGGCACAGGAAGGTTGGGTAGATAGAAGAGACCAGACTGCATCAGAATAGGGGTGGAAAGAGCTTAGAGGGACAGGGTAGGGCCTGCCAGGGTGGGGCTTCTGTGTAAACAGAGATGTGAGGCTCTTCTTTCACCCCATAGCTTTCAATAAGCTTTCCCCAAACTCACACTGATCTCATTTCTCTTATTCTTCTTCACCAAAGGTTTTATTCGGCTTTATCCTTAAAGTTTCTTTATCCAGATGCAGTTAGACCCTTGTGTTTCTTGTCTATACAACTAGATTATAGCTTCTTCTAGGGCCAGGGCCATGCTGATGCTCCCAGTACTGCCAAGCACAGTCCTGGGTATGTAGTTCAGATGATAAATAAACAATGACTGGGTTCCCTGTACAATTTTTTCTTTCAGAGAAAGTAACACATGTGATACTTACCCCACCTCCCAGGCCTCCATTTTCTCCTTTATAATTACCAACTTTCCAGTGATTCTAGAGTTCTGTTTGAAGCGCAGTATGTTCTTGTTTCCTTACAGGCTCAAAACCACAGCTGACACTTACTAGTATGTCCTTTGTGCTGGGCTGCCTGCATCAGTTCATTAAATTTAATCCTTCCTGCAAGCCAGTGAGTGAGATGCTTTTACTTTCCTCCTTTGACAGAGGAGGAAGCAAAGTTCTGGACAGGCTAAGTAAATTTCCTACATGAGAGGATGCGGCAGGGATAGTGGAGCAGAGGTCATGCTCTGTTCTGATAGAG
Source organism: Octodon degus (assembly GCF_000260255.1). Taxonomy (NCBI): domain Eukaryota; kingdom Metazoa; phylum Chordata; class Mammalia; order Rodentia; family Octodontidae; genus Octodon; species Octodon degus. Next base: position 4,359,768 of record NW_004524698.1, read on the forward strand.
CCGTGGCTCTTCTCTTACTTCAGTATGGTTTGTGGCCAAGAGAACTCTCAGTATGTGCAAAGGAAGCTTGGGGCTGGTCTTCTCTGGCCAGAGTTGAGAGCATGCTCACCTGCTCTACAGAACTCTATTTCCTGTGATGCGTGAAGATACCACTAAGGCCCAGAAATGCTTCTACCCACAGTAATGAGCTTTGTGACAAGTGTCTGTGCTTTGGGTCTTTTCAACTGAAAGAAAACTGGGTTGAGTACACTGAGCAGGTCATTTAAAACCTTAGTGTACAGTAATTCTTTTTTATTTAAAGCAAAAAAAAAAATTCTGTCATCTTGATTTTATTTCAAGGGTGAAATTTATTTGGGAACAAACATTCTATCAAGGTTGAGTATTTTCCTACCTCTATTGTCTTGCTCCATATTTGGTATTTCTTTTTATAGCTATCTAGAGAAGTTGCATCTGAATTACTTAAGTGCTGAGTGATCCAGTGTTATAGGGTAGAGAAATGTTCTAGATCTAAACCATTCTAGGAACTAGTTTAACTCTCTGAATTTCAAGAATTTCAAGTCCAGTGGGCAGCCTGATCTACTCTTTACTCCAGAATCCAGGCTTGAATTTCTAAATTCTCCAGAAAAAGAAATGTCATGACACCTTACATTAGAATAAACTTGAGCATCTTACAGATCAGTAAGTGCAGTGCTAGTTTGGTTTTTGAGCTTGACTTGCCAGCATCAGAGAAAGTAGGTGTTTGGATCCTGCTTCCCCCTCTGGTAGGGAGACTGCTGCCCTGCTGTTTGTTTTCTTGTGGAATGTGACTCCCAGGAGCAAGAGCTCGAACACTATCCAGACCCCATCTGTGTACACAGTGCACAGACACATGAGCTGATGCAGGCGCTCTGGGAGACTATTTGAGGCTGGGTCCAAAGATGCAATTAAGCTTTGGAAAAATCTCCTTAGCACTACTACTTGTGAAGGTCAGACATTCGTCTGATTTTGACTGGCACTGGAAATCAAGCATGCTTGGCTTTTGTTCATTCTGTATTAAGCAATTGCAAGTTGTAGCAGTAGATTGCCAATTCGAAAGTGTTGTAGAGAGGGTAGTGCCACAAGCTACTCGAAACAGGATGAGGCTTGCATCTCCATACTTTTATGAACTTCTGGTGCATACCTAGGCTTGAGAAACATTTTGCTAAGTGCAACATTAATTCTACATCTTTTAGCAGAGCTTGCTTACCAGCCTAATGCACTTATAAGCAGTATTTTTTGAGGGAGGAGAGTAGTGAACTTTTGCAAAATCGTTTTTTACTACATCTGGAAGGGAAGATACAGAAGGTACTGAAAGTACTATCTTCTTATAAGGCAATCGGGAGAAAACCCAAACCACTGATAAGAACAATTCCTTAGCAACCAGAACTGTCAAGGTTGACAAAAATGCAGCAAACCTGCTGGGTCTGGGAAGTGAATGTTTGAAGTTCCACTTCAGGAAGAATTGTTATTCAACTTATTTTTCTGCCATTATTTTTCCTGTTAAACAAATTTTACAGACAGTATCTTCAGATACTTAAAAAATTATAAATTGTATTTCAAATGCAAGCTGCACAGAGGTAAAACAGATGCAGTTAGTATATAGTTTCTAATGAATGGTAACTGAGTAAACGAATTTGCACTTGTGTGTGCACTTTGCTAGAGGCTTCATCTTCTTAAAGAAATGTGCACCAGTATTGTCCATTAGGGTGGAATAGCTGCGTAGTGCAAGGGAGTGTCTTTAGTTAGTAGATGTTGGAACCACACATTTTTCTAGCTCTCCCTCTCCAAGCTGTGAGGGCTAAATGGCTGTGAGCCCTGCTGTCTCCCTGCTCCAAGCTGGAGATGTCAGCCCTGCTGGGATTTGAACATTTGAACCTAAGTCTTGCAGCCCACAGGGGGTTTTCCATGCTGGTATTTGGCTCATACACACACTTACTGCCTCTTCCTTATTCCCATGACAGGACACAGTAGGCTACATGTGGGAATTTAAAAAAAATCAGAACCAAGTGGAAATTTGCTCCGAGAATGATTCCTCGGTTGGAAAATGTTTACCGGGGCCCAGTAATTACGAAGATTACCATAAATGGAATGTGTGTGCTTTAGAAAGACCTCTGCATTGAGTGTTGCAAAAAAAGCAGCATCTTCAGAATTAAACTGTTAACGGCAGCTTCCTGATGGTACCTGAAGAACACACCAAGCCTTCACAAGAGGTTCTGCAGGCAAGCCGTTAAAGCCAGAATAACATGTGCTTTTGAACACAGGAGCTCCATGTTTACCAGCCTACATACTCTAAATGCAAATTTATAAACTGGACAAATATTTGTTAGTGGGACCACTACACAGGATATTTGAAGACTGTATTGTTAGGAGCTGCAGTTGTTTAAATATTTCACCCAACTTCAAGCTTATGCTCCACTACCATGCTTTGAAATGCAGGACAAGTTGAAGAAGATAGTACTGGACAATTCATTCTCCCAGTTTGACTCCCATGGTTGGGAGTCGGGGAGGCTTATTTGAGGTTGTACTGGCTTGTGCTATCTTCAGACTCTAATTCAGCAAAGAATGTGAAAGAGAATTTCTTTCTTCTGTAGGTACTCTCTATTTCTTTTCTTTGGGAAGAAAGTAACTTTTCTGAGTTAAAAATATATAAATGTTCTGTTTGATTTAAATAGTTACAAAATCATTTGTCTTTTCTCTCTTCTGCTTTCTGCCTTCATCTGGTCAGCAGCATAGGGGTCGTTGTGCAGAACCATGAACCAGGACTGGAGCCTCCTCGGCTGTTGGTGCTGCTGCCACAGGAGGGTTAGCTGGGTGCACATAGGCAATGGGAAAGAACTCTATTTGAGTCCAAATCTAAATTTCTGGTCCTCCATTGCTACAGACACTGATGTGCACTCAGTGCACCTTCCTCCGCCCAAAAGAGACTCTCCTGCCCCATGACCGAACTTTCATAGTGTTCCAAGCTGGAGATGACAATGACAAGTCAGAAACTTAGAATCACAGGAGGAGAGGGGCAAACACATGCACTGAGCTTTTCCTCTGAGCCAGATGTTTTACAAACTGATTTCCTAAAAATTGCCTCCAACAGTTTGTTAAATTTTTCCCTCCACTTCAAGAATGAGGGATCTGAGGCTGTGGTTGGCTAAGCTATTTGTTTAAATTCAAATAAGTGGCAGAGCAGAGGATTGTTAGAACTGGAATTTCACTGAGGAAAAGGATCCTGTGATGGTCAATTTTAAACTTGTAAGGCAGGAGCCCAAGAGGAGACAGTCTTTACAGTGCAGTGGGTGTCCAATGATGGGTGCAAAGTGTGCTGTCCCCTCCCCCCTCCCCCATGTCCCCACCCTCGCTGTAATTTGAATGTGCCCCAAAAGTTCAAGTTGAGGAAAATTAATCCTCAGTGCAAGAGTGTTGAGAAGTGGAAGATTCTAGGGGCAAATGAGTCTTGAGAGCTCAGCTTCTTGGATGGATTAGTGCTGTTGGCATGAATGAGGGTTAGTTGTCTTGGGAATACTGATCAGAGTGAATTTTGTTCCCCACCAGGTGATGTCTTCTGTATTGTTATGACAAAGCAAGCTGTTGGCTGTTTTGAATTTGCCTCAAATGCAAGAACTACCTCATCTGAGGGCAGCCTACATCCAGTGAGTGATGGAGGCGGCATTTCAGCTGCACATGGGACAGTGCTGGTGGCTCTTATACCCTCCAAATCCCCTTGTGAAGCTGGCCGAGCTTTTCCTGTGTGATATTGGTTTGGCTTCTTGCACTGGCCAATCCCCTCCCTTTCCCTTTCTTCCACAGCTGCCAAACTTTAATAAATACTCTCCATCTCAAGCTTCATCTCAGAGTCTTCAACTGGAGAATCCAGAATCACAACCAAGTTACAGCAGTTGGTGCTGGAAGTGGTGTAGAAAAACAGTGAAGAGTATGGTACTGTGGAGCTGGATCATTTAGCACCCTTCTGGCAGAGTAAGGGAGGCCTGACCCAACATGCCTTTTTAGTTGATTCAGCTCTTACCTGTGGTGAACTGAGGTCATATATTGACTGAAGGCTCAGTGTTAACTAGAGCCATTTTTCATGCATTTCAGAAGATGAAGAAAATAATAGTTATAATTGCTAATTGTGCTCAGTAATTTTGAGCCAAGCCCTTAGGAAAGGTAGTTTAGAGGCATCTACTTCCAGTTAAAGATCAAAATTCAACCTGATTTTGAAATCCAAAACTATTCTTAGAGGCTGTAAGAGCCCTTATGGGGTAGGAAAATGTCTCTATCATTGTAAAAATGCAACAGAAAGTAAAGAGCCTCAGTAAACAGGCATCCTCTGGACGTCTGGGAAATGTGGATCGACTTGCCTTGAAAAAGTGTCTAGTGCTAGTGTCCAAAAGTTACATTTATATAATAACTGGGCAATGCTGAGTGTATCCAAGTTTTATTTTAATTGGTGGAGATATCCCATTTTGCTTTAGTAAATACTAATGCTTACGTATTAACAAGCAGCTTCATGCAGAAATCTTCACCCACATCACTGTCATCTTTGTTATCATCTGGACAGAAACTTGTCTTGCAGGTCCCACATGTAGTGGCCCCCCCACGCAGCCCAGGCTGGGTTGCAGTGCTTTATGACATATACCCCATTTAGGTATGATGTACACACCATTTGGGTCCCTTGAAGCTAAAGAACAAAACTTGCTCACCTGCCTTTCTCAAAGCTTATGTTTCAAGACATATTCTGTCACCAGCTGCTTGCACAGAGTCCTGGAAAATTTCAGTTTCATGAGTTGGCTGCATTTATTCCAGGCTGTTTTGTTCCAAATGACTGCAAGAAGCCCTGAGCAAGCTTCAGTCTGTATTTACGGAGCTAGGGATGTAATCAGGCAGGTTGACTTCTGCTGCATGCATAGGAATCCCGGAGGAACACATCTGGGGTGTGAGTCATTGCTCTTCTACCTGTAAGTGCAGCTCTGCCAAGAACCCTGAGTGTGTAGGCTGGGAAGTAGCTGCTGGGCAGCTGTTTTGTCTTTTGTTTTTTAAACGTGTGTGTGTGTGTGTGTGTGTGTGTGTGCGCGCGCGCGCATGCATGTGTGTGTGTGTGCATGTGTATGTGTGCATGTGTGTGTGTGTGTGTGTGTGTGTAAGTGTAAGTGTATGCTATAGTAATGCTGTTTCACTTTCTTGATTTTATGGGACACTATGTTTTCCAGACTTCTTTCAACTATTACTTCATTTTATGATCTTAACATCCCTGCAAGCCAAACAATTATCATCTCCATCTGATATGCATAATTAAGCTTCAAATTCATTTAATGTGATGTTTGGGCAATATTAGTAATGAATATACACAAAAAAATTCTTACAGATCCCAAGTCTGGGCTTAAATTATTTTTATTGCAGTGTTACTTAAAAATGTACCTGTAGGAAAGGAGCCATAGATTCCATATACTTATGCTCATGACATAAACCTTAGAAAATTTATCAATTAAATACAAAAACTAGAATGTCAGTAACATTCTAGTTAGCAACATTCACTTTACATATTAGGCAGTATTTTGAAACTAGATTGCTGGTAATGGGTTTTATGGTAGACCTATGTATCTATAGTTTTTGAGCTTCTATTACCAGTATGATTTATTGGTTATTTTAAATCATTGTACTTAACATGTCTAATGACTTAAAATAAGTCTGACCTTTAGTTTCACCTCATTTTAAACCAAAGATTCATAAGTAGAAAGGAAACATGTAAACCAAATGCATGTTGAAAATTTTAAAAAATCTTAAATGAAAATCTCTCTATTGTATCGTTGCCATGGTGGTAGCTGTTGTTAATCATTGGTGGTTGGTACAAACACAAAGCGAGATCCCATCAGAATACCTGTTTGCCAGGTGACATGACTGACATGTAGCTCCGGGATAGGACCTCCCCTTGGCTGGGTAAAGGGATGCCTAGACAGCTGGGTAAAGAAGTGATTTGTTGGTCTCATCTGTGAGGACATTTCTGGACAACATTACCTTTTAAATTAGTGGACACAGTAAAGCTTGTATCCTTCCCTCATATCGGGTAGATATTACCTAATTTGTTGAAAGTTTTGGATAGAACACAAAGAGAGAAGAAGGATCATTTTTCTCTTTCAGCTTGAGCTGTGATAACCATGCTTCCCCATGTCTTCATTCCTGCTCCCTTCACGGACTGTCTGACCGAATTACACCACCGGCTTTCCTGGCTTGATACTTCTCAATGGCAGATCTTGGTGTCTATAATTGTGTTACATAATTCTCATAATAAATCATATATATATATATATGCACACAACTACTTGTCTCTATCACCTATATCTATATCTACATCTATATCTATATATTTGTATCTGTATCAACTTGTCTATCATCCTCTACTGGTTGTTTTTCTGGAGAACTCTGACTAGTATAGCCACCATCTTTCTCCATTTGGGCTACTCTTTGATAGCACAGCCTTCTACTACCTGAATCCTTCTATGTTCATGAAAATTTTGTGACCCAACTGGAATGATTCTCTTTCTGAATTAAAATCCTGACTTGGTACTGTCTCTCCCCACATGCCCACTGTGTCTGATTATCCTTCATTTTATTCTGCCATGAATCGTAGTTAGCAGTTGCATGTCTGGTTCTTATACAAGATGATCTTTTAAGTCAAGGATTTTTTTAATAATCCTTATAGCTCCCAAGATGAATGAAATGTCATGGCATTAGGGAAACCAAAGTGAGTGACCTTCATGGGATGTATATTTGAGCTCCATAGTGCCTAGGCTGTCTATGTTGTTGGCTGTGTTTTTGATGTGGTAGAGAGTTCTCAGTATAGATTGGCTGACACATTTTAAACGTTCAAAGCTTGAGCAGATGTAGGACTTGTCCAGTTCAATGTATCTAATCCAAATATTTTACTTTATAGAAGGGTAATCAACTCTCGGAAATTAAATAACTTTCCCAAGGAAATGTCAGGTAGCTGAATATTGGCAGCACCAATAATAACCCCAATTTTAGAATATTTTCTGTTATATTGATGACTTTTCTATCTTTCATTTTTCAATGATTCCTAGAAAAGTCATTCAAATAACAGTTTGCTTACATTTCAAAGAGGGCAGCTTCACTGGTTACATGAATTTTTTGAAAATTCATCTGTATTGCCTGATACTGCTCAATTTTTAATTTTCTTAAAGAATTTCATCTACATCACAAAAATATAGAATTGGATCATGTTTAATAGAGATGGGTATGTAAGGATGGAGCCATAGGCATAAAAATTACATGTTTGATTAAATGAATGAAATGTTTGAAAAATTACTATTTGTATCTTAAATCTAATGATATGGAAAGAAAGATGATATGAATCAAACACAAACTTCCAAACACAAATAGATGGGATGTAATGAAAGTTGATAGGCGATTTGTTCTTATTTTATCTTCACATAGTAGAGCAGGAGTTGACAAATTGGACCTTGGTTTAAAGCTGGTGTCTAGTTTTTTAGTTAACAAAATTTTATTGGAGCATGTCTCTATCTACTTGTTTTATCTGTGACTACATTCATGCTAGTGGAGTTTCATATTTAGAAGAAAGATCGAATTGCCCTAAAACCTAATATTTTTACTATCTGGTCTATTATACAAAAGTTTTCTAGATTCTTGATGTGTATCTCAATCTGGATTTTATAACTCCATTATAATCTTTATATGTTTTTAAAATTATACTAGAATACTTACATTTTGTGTTTTGTATCTATATTAATGAGGAAAAATAAACACAACCATGTTTCATGTCATTTGAATGACTGCCCTAAAACAGTTGCAGTGTCTTATAATATCTTTTATCTGCATTTAGATTTGGGTTAATGGTCCTGTTACAAACACAAAACATGAGAAGGTGGAGAGACCTGACAGCAGGCTAGAGAAGTTCTTTAAGTAACATCAAGGGCTGTGTTAACTACTTTGCTGTTATAGCTTATGTATAGATGACCCCTCAAATCCTCATGTTCTCATAGGTGCAGATTTTGGGAATGACTAGATAGTGTGTGTGTGTGTGTGTGTGTGTGTGTGTGTGTGTGTGTGTGTGTGTATGGTTTGCATCTAGTGTATGCCCAAAACCTCATGTAGTCACTGGGACAGGCTTCTAGACTTTGTGATTAATTCATGATCTAGAGCTGTGATTATGGGTGTTAGTGCTGCTGGCATTATGTGAATGCTACACCAGGCCTGGGGCAGACAGCCTGGATGCAACATAAGGGAGACAGACTTGTTCTCTGCTGCCATTGTTGCCACTACTCCTCCCATTTGCTCTTGCTGTTTTGCACCACCATGAACTGCTGCCCTCTGCCACATGCCACTCTGCCTTGGAGCCAGCTGAGTATGGTCTGAAACCTCCACTAACTGTAAGCTAAATAAACCTTTCCTTCCTTCATTTTGTGTGTTCAGTGTTTTGTCCCAGCAAAGGGAGAAAAGTAACTGAGATAGTGTGATACTGGAATAGTCCATTGGTTGGTTTAGCATAGTTCTGGGTGTGGATGATGGATTTACTGAAGAGTTTTGACAATGGTTGACAATGGACTGAAACCTCTACAAACTTTGCACCAAAATAAACCTGTCCTCTTTTAACTTGTGGGTGTTGAGTATTTTGCTCCAGTAATGAGAAAGTAACTGAGACACTTGTCTCAGACATATAAGCATCTACACTTGAGACAGATAAACTTACTACCAGAGAAAAATATGTATGTTTGATATATCAGGAAAATATATAAATCTTTCTATTTAGAAATTATAAAGATTCTGATGACAAGAATAAGAACCAAAAGTCATGTGGGCTCTTCTCTCTGAGAATTAAGAGCCTCTGAGTAGAAATAGCTGTGTCAAGTGCTATTATTGTCCCCATTTTTCAGATGAGGTAACAAGCTTAAAGTAGGGCAATGATTTGCCCATGATCACACAGAGAACTAGTGACAGAGCTAAGACTGAAACCACACCTACTTTGGCAAGTTCCTGGGAGACATTTCTCCTAAAGGCTTCTGGGAAAAGTTTCCTTATATTGAGAGAGCAACCAAGACAGAGAACTCCCTTTTTCTTCTAGCAGTGATGTGCTGCATTCTACTCTCTACAACGATGGCATCAAGGATAGGAGAGGAGCAAGGGAGAGACAGCAAAAATTTTCAATGATATCACTGAGCTGTCAACGCTAGCTACTCCACAGCCAGCCCAACCTCTGCATTCTGTGTTACTCAAGATAAAGAGTTTCCCAAGTCAGTGCCAATATGGGTCAGATTCTTTCCTAGAAATAGTTTTTGTAGGGAGGCAACAGCCTGGTTGCTTTACATTAGTGTGATGTAGGTGGACACCAGGGAGTCAACCATGATGGTCACTGAACTCTCTTTCTTAGGTTGCCTAATTTGCTTGCATTTCTATTTCTTCTATAAGAGGGCAGATCTCAAGATTTCATTGGATGAGGATTCAGCACATCTGGCCAGTGGAGAATGGTTCAGTATTTTATTAGTTGAGTTTATCTGTTGATGTTACAAGAATATTGTGATCCACTAAGATTGGCGCCTTTTAAGAAGATACACCAGAGAGCTTGCTCTTTTTCTCTTCACCTTGTGCAAACAGAGTCATCAAAGAGAATCTGACCATGTTCGCCCTTAATCTTGGGCTTTCAGTCTCCAGAAATCTGAGAAAATAAGTTTCTGTTATTTAAGCCACCCAGTCTGTAGTATTTTGTTACAGCAGTCTAAACTGACTAATACAATACACCTTCTCAGTTAAGTGCTTCTGTATGACAACATTCACTGGAGGATTATCAGATATAGGCTTTAGATTTTTTTTTGCATATTATTGTCACATTCTTTTTCACATCCTAATGTTTAGGCTCGGTTTCTCCCATCCATCTGGTCTGTCCACCCTATCTTTGGTGCAAATGTAGGTGACAGGTAGAATGATACATGCAGGTCAACACAAGGAATTATGGAATCAAGTAAAAGAAAACTGGTTTGCACAACTGGCTTGCATGAATGATTTCTAGCCTTCTGTCTCTTTCCTCCTTTGTCCCTCCCAAAGTCATGTGAATCATGCCACTGGGTATAGTTCATAGTTCCTTTTGAATTGATTAGAAGAGTCACAGAAACTGTGGTGAGTTTCTTTATCAGTGGAAGAACATTAGCCCCACTTTGGAGGGAAATTACTGGTGTATTTTTAGTAGTAGTAGTAGTAGTAGTAGTAGTACTAGTACTACTAGTAGTAGTATGTGTGTGTGTGTGTGTGTATGTGTGTGTGAATACAAAGACACTGCTAGTTTGTTGGCATCTCTGGTGGAATGCCACAGGAAGTGCAATGCAGTTCATCCTGTAGCCACGTTTGACTTACTATGCCAGGCTGTACTCATTTATTGCAGCCCCCAAACTCTGAAAATATAGTGAGAACTATAAAATATCAATGGATTTAGGGAGTCCAACCTATAAAAATGTAATGGCATTCAGACCAATAAATTATTTGTGTGAATTTGATTTGTTATAAAGCAAGAATACAACCCTTTACATGTCTTAATAGGAAAATGTTACTTAAAATTCTTTCACTCAAATATAAGTCTCTTTCTTTTCCGTATTTCCAGGCAATTTTGACTCTACATCTACATTTCTGAATAGTTGTAAACATTAAACATACACACTTGTGAATAGTAGTATATTATTGAGATTCATGAATTTGGTATTCTCAATTTCAATTATTTGCCTTGAGCTTCAAAAATCATTCTATTTTGTCATTTTTTGGAGAGATTTTAATTTGAAATGACCAGATTCCAAAGCTGATGCCCAAGGAAACAAGAATCATTCAGCCAGTGAGCAAGCCCAGCTCGCTATTCCTGGGACACTTATTTCAATACAAATTGTTTTTTCACATGGAGCTTGCATGGAATTCTCATAAAGTAGTAAAACACTGCATCTTTTCAGATTTGGGTAAGTACACTAATGATGTGATATAATGCAATCTAGGATTTATTTTATTGGTAGAATTTTTTACAGCTTTATAAGCAAAACCCAAGTACATAAATTTATTAGAGTCTTGGATTACTTCACATTTTTAGTTACTGCATTATAAAAGGTAAATTTTATGTGACAGTGGTTTTTACTTACTAGGAATTTGCAAGGATATTGGGCCATATTCCTCATTAAAGTCAATAGTGGACTGTGTTCTACCTCTTCAAGTAACAGTTTATTTCTTTTAAATATTTTTTTCATAGTGTCACATAATGTATATAAAGATCATGTTAAATGTCAACACAACATTCCATTGATTTGCTATATGACCATTTACTAACTTGTGATCCAATTACTTCATGTTAAAATGATTCTCAATTTTTCCCTATTAAAGATAATTTTGAAATGATAAACATTGTCTTCTTTAAAAATATTTTTGAGGTAAATTCCCTTACAGATAGGTAAAAGGAGATGAACATTTTAATGAGTTTTGTTAGGTATCAATGATTGAACTCAGGGTCTTCTTACTGAGTTATCCCAGAACCTGCTTCCTAATATATATTTGTAAATTTTGAGGGAGGATTTCACTGAGTTGTTTAGTTGTCCAGGCTGTGCTCAAATTTTGATCCCTCTGCCTCAGCATCTGAGTTCTGGGGTTTAAGGCACATGCCATCACTTTTAGTTTATGACTCTTTTATTTTTCTAAAGAGAATACAAAATGTAAAATAATAGGAATTCGACAATGGCTGTAGTATTGCATGTTATCTCCAAAATAGTTGTTTAGATTATTAGATATAAGCATATAAAATTGGTTAAAAAGATTATTAGAAATTAAAACAGAAGAAGAAAAAAATTTAAGCACTAATTGTTCCTTCCAATAGACTACATGAAATCAGCAGTACAATTATCCAAGTTAGCCTGCATATATACATAAATATATATATTTTTCCTTCTTTCTTTGTCCTTTTCCTCATCCCAGATTTTCCTTCCCTTTGAACTAATTCTTTCCATTTCACAATATCTATTGTACTTTTCAGATTTTATTTACTCTAGCAGGTTCTTACACTAGCAAGACAATACGATGTACCAGTGTGTCTGATGTATTTCACTTACCAGTATGATCTCTAGTTGCATCCATTTACATATAAAAGCTTTGAGTTTATTTTTTGTAGAGATGAATAATACTCCATAATGTAAAAATACCACATCCTTTTTATCCATTCTTCAATTGATGGGCATTTTTGTTGTTTCCACGATTTAGCTATGACAAATTGCACTGCTATAAACATGGGTGTATATAGATCACTGTGGTATGATGTTTTCAGTTCATTTGGAAAAAATACCTAGGAGAGGAATAGCTGGGTTCAGTGGGACTTCTAATCCTAGCTTTCTAAGGAGTCCCCCCAGAGTAGTTGTATCAGTCTGTACTCCCACAAACAGTGACGATGGATTCCTTTTTTCCTCACAGGCCCGCCAGAATTTGTTTTGGTTTGGGTCTTTGAATTTGAGGGGCCTCATTTTTAAAATTTCTTTATATGTTCTAGATAGAAATCCTTTATTTGAGGGACAGTCAGCTATAATTTTTTTCCCCAGTTCATGGGTTTTCCTTTTATTCTGTTGATGATTTCTTTTTACATGGAGAAATTTTCAAAAAGATGAGTTCTCAATTGTTGATTCTTTGAAGCATTTCCCATGCAGTTTGGTTTTTGTTCATAAACTCTACCTATCCCTGTGGCTTTAAGATTTCTGCCTACTTTCTCCTCCAGAAGATTTAGTGTTTCAGTTTTAATATTTAAGTCTTTGACCCATTTTGACTGTAGTTTAGTGCATGGTGATAGGCATGAGCCTAATTTTAGTTCAGCATGTAGAAAGCCAATTTTTTCCAGAACCATTTATTAAAGAGGCTATCTTTCTTTCAGTGAACATATTTGGTCCCTTTGTCAAAGATTAGGTGGCTGAGTGTGTTTGTAATTGTATCTGTATCTTCTAATCTGTTTCATTGATCCTTAGTTCTGATTTTTTTTCAGTACCACGCTGATTTTGTCACAGTAGTTCTGTAGTATAAGTTCAAGACCAGGATTGTAATGCCTCCTCCACTACCTTTGTTGCAGTGTTCTAGATCTCATCTGGATCCATATGAATTATATGTATTTTTTCTCTAGATCTGTGGGAAATACTAATGGTATTTTAATTGGGATTGCATTGAATCTGTACAACAATTTTGGGAGTATGGCCATTTTTACAATGTTGGTACTTCCTATCCAGGAATGAGGAATATCTTCCCATTTTCTGAAATCCTCTTCAATCTCTTTTTTTCAGAGTAATGCCAGTTTCACTATGTAAATCTCTTACTTCCTTTGTGAGACTGATTCCTAAGTATTTCTTCTTCTTCTTCTTCTTCTTCTTCTTCTTCTTCTTCTTCTTCTTCTTCTTCTTCTTCTTCTTCTTCTTCTTCTTCTTCTTCTT
>NW_004524698.1:4373437-4384711 GCF_000260255.1 Octodon degus
TATTGATTTTTAAGTGTTGACTTTGTATCCCACTCTGCTACTGAATTTGATTATTAATAATCAAATTAGTGCAGTTGATTATTAATAATCAAATTACTGCACTCTTAGTGTAGTTTTGGGGGCTTTCTTTGTAGAGTATCAAGTCCTCTGCAAATGATGATAATTTTTCTCTTTCCTTTCCAGTGATTATTCTTTTCATTTTTCTCTCTTGTCTAATTGATCTGGATAATGTGTCCAGAATTATATTGAAGAAGAGTTGTGACAGTGGACATCCTTGTCTTGTTCTGATTTTAAGTGAAGGCTTTCAGTTTTTGTCCCTTTAGTATGATATTGGCTGTTGGTTTCTCATAGATGGATTTTATCAGGTTGAGCTATAGGCCATCTATTCTGATTTTCTGTAGGGTTTTTATCATGAATGAGTGTTGGACTTTGTCAAGAACTTTTTCTGCAACTATTGAGATGATCATGTGACCTTTATCTTAGGCTTTGTTGATGTGGTCTATTAAATTTATGGATTTGCACATATTGATATATCCCTGCATTTCTGGGATGACCCACTTGGTTGCAATATATAATCTTGATTATTTGCTGCATTCTGTTTGCTAGTATTTTATTGAGGATTTTTACATTTATGTTCATTAGGGAGACTGGCCTGTAGTTGTCTTTTTTGGTTGTATCCTTCTCTGGTTTTGGTATCAGATTAATACTTGCTATCAAGAGTGAGTTGGGGAGAACTGCTTCCCTTTCAACTTCACTGAAGAGTTTAAGTAGAGTTGGTGTTAGATTTTCTGGGCTCTTCTTCACTGGTAAGCTTTTGATTATATTTCAGTTTCATTCACTGATGCTGGGTTTTCAGAAATTTTATATTTTCTTGATTTAGCTTTGGCAATTCATGCATATACAGGAATCTATCCATTTCTTCTGTGTTTTCCATCCTGTGAAGGTAATGATTTTGTAAGTAGGTATTGATGATTTTCTAATTTCAGTTTTTCTTTCCTTTTTTTTTTTTTGCTAAGATTGGATAGGGGTTTATCAATATTGTTTATTCTTTCAAAGGACCAACTCAACTCATTAATTCTTTGCATTATTTTTTTTGTCTGTATTGTGTTAATTTCTGCTCTGATCTTTATAATGTCCTGCCTCTTTGGGGTTTTGGGCTTGACTTGCTCTTCTTTTTCTAGGAGCATGAGGTGTAGCATAATATTGTTTATTTGTTTACTTGGGCTCGTTCTGTTTTCCTGATGTAAGAATTTACTGTTAAGACAGTTTCATTGCATCCCACAGGTTCTAGTAAATATTGTAAATATTGCTTAATTTTTTCTTTAATATCATCTGTGACCCACTGATTGTTCAGGAGGTTGTTATGTAATTTTCACATGCTTATGGAGTTTTTGCTGTTTCTTTTGTCAACAATTTCTGGTTTCATTGCACTATGGTCAGGTAATATGCATGGGATAATTTCAATTCCTTTGCATTTACTTGAGCATTCTATGTGGTATGTTTTGGAGATCATCCCATGAGCAGCTGAAAAGAATTTGTATTGAATGGGACACTCTGTAAAGGTCTACTAAGTCCATTTCTTCACAAGTTTGGTTTAGTTTTGTTGTTTCTTTGCTGATTTTTGCCTAGTTGATCTATCGTTTTGTGTCAACAGGGTGTTAAAGTCCCCCACTATTATTGTGTGTTATTGCTCATTCGATTTTTTGTGTCTTCTGTTAAAATTTGTCTGATATGGTTTGGTGCTCCTACATTTGGTGCATATATATTTATGATATATATGTATCAAGCATGTAGTGGCCTAACATGTATGTAGTGACTTTGTTCATCTCTTTCAATTGCTCTTGGTTTGAAGTTCACATTGTTAGCAACAAAAATAGCTGCCCCTATTTTTATCTGGGTTCTTGTCACATAGAGTATTGTTTTCTATCCTTTGACTTTCAGTCTATTAATTTGATTTTGAGTTAAATGTGTTTCCTGTATACAACATATTGTTGAATTTTGTTTCTTGATCCACTCTCTCAGTCTGATTCTTTTCACTGGTGAATTGAGGCCATTAACATTGATGGCTATAACTGATATGTATTGGGTCATCTTTGTCATGTTATTTTCCTATTGTGGGTTACCTACTTTTCCCTTCTGTTTAATTGTTTGCTCTACTTGCAGGTTCCTTTCTGTTGCTATTCTTGAAGTTGTGGTCATTTTTGTTTCTTTCTAGAATATCTGTCAGTCCTGTTTGTACAGTTGGTTTGGTGGTCATGAATTTCTTGAGTTGTTCTTTGCCATGGATGTACCTTATTTCTCATTGAATTTGATAGATAGTTTTTCAGGGTACATCAACCTGGGTTGGAAGTTGTTTTCTTTCCAGACATGCAATATTTCACTCCAAGCTCTTTTTGATTTGATGGTTTTTACTGAGAAGTCTGCTATGATTCTTATGGGTTCTACATTATATGTGATCTGTTTCTTTTTCTTTTGTACCAGCTTTCAATATTTTTTTTTTTGTTGTTGTTGTTGAATTTCTGGGATCTTAATTATTATGTGTCTGGGTATAGATTTATTTATTTATTTTTGTAGATTTATTTTGTTTATGGCTAATTATAGTTCTATATGCCTCACTAATCCATATGTCCTATTATTTTCCCATGTTTGGGAAACTTTCTGCTAGTCCTGAAAAAGTTATTTTATGTCATTTGTGTTTATTCCTGCTATTTCATTCATACTTATAAGTCTTTTTTTTTTATTTTAGGGAAGGGTCTACAAGGTGTTCAGGATCTCAGTATTAGACCCGACTCATAGTGATCCACCTGTTTACAGTCTCCCAAGAGCTGAGATTACAGGTGCACGCCACCACGACCAGTCTCAATTGCCACCTCAGCATGCCCTGGGGGCATGGATAGCACAGCACACCCAGGTATTGATCCCCCAGCCTCTGCACCTGCTTGCAGGCACTTTATTCTGCTGAGCTATTTGGCCGGCCCTGATACCTATAAGTCCTACATTGTTTTGTTTTGTTTTTTTTTCATCATCTTGCAGCTGTTGCATTGTTATTTCCTGGTTCATTGTTATTTTTAAGAGATCTTTCCTTTCATATTTACTAGCTGTAATGCTATCTTCAAGATCTGAAAGTCTATCTTCAGTTTTGTTCCAGTTGTTTTGCCAGCTTTCAATGGAATTCTTAATTTCCTGTATAGCTCTTTCCATCTATTTCATGCACTCTAGTTATTTTCTGTATTGTTCATTCAATGTTTGTATCATTTTTCTCTTCCCTCTATTTTTTTTTTAATCTATGTCTTCTTAGGATGTGTTGAGCAATTCTTTCATGATTGTTGTCATTTCTTTTTATCTCATTTATTTTTCTATCATTGCTGGAACAAATACCCAACATCCAAAATGAAGGAAGGAAAGGTTTATTTAGCTCACAGTTAATAAAGGTTTTAGTTTATATTTTGCTAGCTCCAAGGCAGACAGCAACAATTCATGGTGGCAGAAAACAAGGAAGAGCAGAGGAGGAACAGCAGCTGTGGCATCTATCAAGCCTCTCTCTTTTTTTTATGTGGGCTGTAAAGACCAGAGCTCCTCCAAGGAAGTGGCAATGGCTGCTGTGAAGATCAGAGCTCCTTCAAAGTACTGTGGCTGCAATGATCAAGCTCCTCCAAGGAAGTCACAGAAGCCTTCCTCAACCCCTTTATATAACCTTTAAGTGCTGAGTCACTCTGGGATGGCCCTTCCCCAACCTAGGGCAGTCCCTGCCTGCCCCGCCCTGTGGGGTCGTGTGTGCCCCCCCCCCCCTGCACATCGCAGGGTATGGAACCACCTAGCTGATCCAGCCAAGTTGACACAATGTATCAACCAGTACATTTTTCATACCTGGGAGATCATTTCTGATCTGATTTCATCCATAGCTCAATGGAGTTGTTTCTTTACTTCAGTTTCTCTGACTTTGTATCCTGGACTTGTTCTGCGTGGGCTGAAGGACTAAGATGAACTTTGCTCCTTCATTTTGACATTTTTGTAGCTCCCAATATTAACCCAGACCCAGCAGCAATCATAGGGGTGTGAGGTAGAGGTGAGCAAGGCTCCCACCACAGTGGGAGAGCAAGGTAGGCTCACTGAAGCTCCCACTGTGTGCTGTTCAACATGGCTTCTGCTTCGGTGAGGGGGTGGCGAGCCACATCTCAAGAAGGCCCCGGTGATAATGAGGGTGACCGAAGGTCTACAAGGCTATCTGGATGGTGGCGGTGAGGGGCAGCTTAGGGCTCACCAAGGCTTCTGCTACCCGTGGGGAGGCAGCAGCAGCCCAGCAGAGCTACGGTAATGTGGCAGAAGGCGAGGCAGTCACAGTTCTGCAGAAGCTCCAGTGAAGTCAATTTGTGGCTCTTGACATATGTTGTTTTCCAAAAGGTATACGCAGACATATAATATGATTGTCAGGGTTAGTTCCAACTGAGTAACACCAAGAAGATGACACTGCACATAATAATGAATAGTTTTGCTACTTAAAATAGGTATGAGATAATTTAATATTATTGTTTTATTTTCTAATACTTGATTAATGCCTAGGTTGAACGCTGTAAATTTATTTAAAACTCAAACTTCCATTTTAAGTTGTATATTTGCAGAGCTCTAGGAGGCTGAGGCAAGAGCAAGCAAGTTCCATCCCAGCCCGGGCAGCTTATTGACTCAGCAAGATCTTATTAAAAAATTAAAGATATTTTTCAGAAAAGAACTAGGAATGTTGTTCATCACAGAGGCCCTAGGTTCAACCCCAATAGCAGCCACACACACCCCAAAAATGATGTATCTATTCTTATCTCTTGCTAGATTTTTAAAGGGGTTCATTTTAGACACAGGAGTAAAATGTTTGAATTCCGACACTCTCACTTTTTAGCTGTGTAATTCTGAGGCAGTAACCACACCTCTCATGTGTCTGCTCCTCTGAAAATGAAAATAATAACTTATCTCTCATACTGTCCTCACAAGGATTCATCAGGACAGCTCACGTGCAGACACACAGAGCACATGCGGCAGGATTTGCACTAGCTCTTTCCTACCCTCTCTGCTTTGGTTTCGTTAGCTGGATTTCATTGCAGGCTGACCCTTTCTTTAGCCACTTCCTGCCGTAGTTCTCTCAATCCTCTCAGCAGCCTGATGACTTCTCTCATCTGCCAACCCACTCTTTACAGGGAGTGTTGGGGATGTGTCTGGCTGGGTCAGGTTATATGGTGCCTTCTTACCTCTAGTTCACTGCCACCAGTAACCTTCTTACTTTGTCTGCAAACTCCTCACCATCCTCCAAATCTAGCATCTCAGAAGTTTCCCTGCCCCTCCAGTTTAAATTCATTTCTCTTTCCCTGATGGACCCTTATGTACGTCTCTATTAGCACATTCACTGCACTATTCTGTATTGTGGATTCACTTGTATTTTTCTCCCAATAGACTCTAAGTCTTGTGTTTTATTTGATTTTATAGCCTTACTTCATGAAGTGCTTGGCATGTGGAAAGTGTTCAATAAATATTTGTGGAATGGATTAATCAACACCTGCATTACTCATCAGGTGTGGATCCAAGTGCCTCACAAAGGAAAGAAAAGTCACTTTCATGGGGCAAATATTTGCCACCACTGGAACTGGTAGGATTTATGGCAGAATCAGGAAAGGATCTCTTCTAGCCAGCAATAGTTTTAGGGTTGCAAACTGTGGATTACAAAATACCTACGTGATCTCACGAACCCTTGCAATCACCAGTCATGGTTCTGATTTCTGAAAACCTCAAAGGACAACGAATTGCTGGAGGCTACCATGCTAAACAGTATGATACATAGTCTGAAGGCAAACCTAAAAGAGGAATCCCTAAATTATAATGGGCAGTGGCTATATTGGAGGAAGTGATTAATTCTCCTAGATGAGTATTTTGAAAGTGACACCATCTATCCAGATGATTAAGTTCTGATGTAATTGTCTGAAAAATAAAAATAGGTGTGTGTTTTGGTACATATCTAAGTGCTAAAATGTCCAAAGCTAAAGAGTATAGGTAGAGTTTAATCCAGAAGACCTTGGAATAAGTAAAACTTTAATTAGCTCTTGAAATAAATGGGTAAGTAGAGAGTAAATGAGTAAAACAAAACTAAGACCCAGGATGTGAGACAGTTTGGATGACACAGATAAAATTAAGGAAGGTGACAAGCCAGGTGGCTTCCAGAAGGACTGGAGGACCCCTCCAAAAATTTCTTGCTGCTACTGCAACTGTGCAGTCCCATGAGGGAAAGCCAGGCACTCTCTGACTTATATGAGGCTTGTAGAAGCAAAGCCTAGGAAGGCAATTTAGGTGTAAGTGATTTGCCAAACTACTCTTCACTAGAAAAATCAGAGAGAGAGAGAGAGAGAGAGAGAAGAAAAAGGAGGAGGAGAAGGAGGAGGAGGGGGAGGAGGAGAAGGAGAATAGGAGAGGGAGGAACTCCGAGAAGACCGAGGTCTCAGAGTTTATCTCTGCTTTATTCATTGCAGGGGTGTGATGGTCTCCTCATGAACACACCACAGCATGTGGTAGTCCCCATATTAAGGCAAAGGATTAGTCCCTTGGGTCAGTATGTGGTTATCAGCCATCCCCAGAGGGAGGCTGTGCTCTGGTCAGCTAAGAGCAACTCTCCGCAGCTGTGAGCTGAGAGTCACCAGAGTGCCAGAAGCTGGGAGTGGGGTCTCCCACTTGGCAAAGGTGTCAAAGCAGGGTCTTAACACCTTTACTTCACTTATAGCTGGATCTGATGAGCTTTCTTTCTTTCCCACCCCTCATGCCTGAGTCCTTATTCCTTTGTAAGACATCCAGAAATTCTTTTCTGTAAACCTGCCCTGGTCTCATCAGTATTGGAGAATCATTGCTTTCTTCAGACATTCTCTGAGACTTCATCCTTATCTCACTTGGTGGCCAGGTGGTCAGGAACCATGTCTTATTCATAGCTTCGTATTATATTGACACTAGTGTGTTGGTGGTGGTCCAGAGGTGCGGTCAGTGATTTTGTGTAGGATAGATTTCACATGATGCTTCAGCCTCCAGTACAAAAGACTCTAGCTAGCAATCCATTTTCTTTGGGTTTATTGCTGAATAGTTTTGGATTATCAGACCATATTTCTGAGAAGCCTTTTTGGATCTTCTTTTTTCTTGAGTGTTAATGTACTCTTTTATTTTTTCTCTTTTGTTTGGGCGCTATTAGCACAACTTGCACAGATGAAATAATAGTAACTCTGGATGCTTTGAAAAGATTTTGCATTACTCATTGTCCAATCTCACAGATCCATGTTGAGCCTATGAATCTCGAGCTGAAGTGATGGATTTGACATGCCCATGAATACATGCATCTGCCACTCTGTGGCCTGCAGCCAGGATGCAATTCTGAGCCTGCCTTCTGGACTCTGTTTTGAGAAGGCCCTGTAGGAAAGCCTGCCAATTGCTTATCAGTGCAGGGTAACAAGATGCAATGGCAATTGCCCCGTGGAATCTTCTTTTGTCCTTCAAAGTGGCTGGCATTGCCTCTGTACCATTCACATCTTGAAGGAAGACATAACTGATGTTGTGTAGGGCTTTCCAAAGACAGCATGGCACCAGCAACTGTGGCCGGCAGGCCTCAGCTTGTTGGGTGTTTGGTCTAAGTGCGGAGAGTGGTGAGGGTCAGAAAGGAGCCTTTATTCTGGCAGAAAAACAGTGTTTTCTGTACATGTTTTTTTTTGGAAGAACCTCTTGGAAGGTATATGTTTCACCACATTATGCAACCTGATATACCCTGTACAGGTTGGATTCCCAACTTACCCTGCCTATTTTAATCAAACCAAATCCTCTTAGAAATGTTATTGGCAGAGATGTGAAACAGGTGTTTCCTAAAGTCTCTGATGCCAACTGTGAGAGCACTGAACTTTTGTAGCCCACACCATCCAAAGATCCAATATGTTACCCACGTAACATAAAAGAAACGAGAGGATTTTTACAAAACCAGTGAATTCTGTTTTGCTTCTTTCCACTTGAGAATTCTCATGGAGTTATGTGTTTTCTATGCTCAAAGCTACTCATGGCCAGAGAGAGAAAAACAGGTATTAACTATGGGCAGCCAGGTGCCCATTTGAGACTAGGTGGTGCTTATGGCGACAGGAATAATTAACTCCAGAAATGCTGACCAGGTTACTGTTAAAGCCCTTTCTAAATTATTGTTGCCAGGTTCTTCCTAGGCCCCTCACTCTGGGCCATTGCAAGATACAATTGTCTAATGGCCAGATAATGTGCTCACACCACCTTGACTGGCTGGGGAGCAAACAGCACTAGCATTGGTTTCTCTTTTTGAACCCCGGGGAGGTGATAGTTTTTTGCTTTCCTCAGGTGCCACTAACTCCTTATTGTCTTCAGGCATTTAAACTAAGAAAATGTTTTAAATGACTCCATTTACTAAGAATCACAATGTTGGCTCTCTCTCCACTTTTTGTGGCACACTAGTTAATTTTGTCTGGCTTGGCTTGCTTGAATTCCCTTGGACATATGATCTTTATGAATAAAACATTCAAGGGCCAACTGTTTTTGTGTGATAACTTGATGTGATTATCAGTGGAGACTGACATAAAGTGCAGGGTGGGCAGGTGCTTCTCTGCCAAAGTGAGACCTGGGAACAGCTGTGCTGGAGTGGAAGGAGTCCTCAAACCTGAAGTCCAAAGACTTTGTCTAAGGATCAAGCCTGTTGTTAACGAGATTCTCAGTCAAGCAAATGTCTTTCTTCATGTAACAGTTTGTAGCACTCATGGTTTTGCACTTTCTGGGGGGAAGATTATGCTTCCCTGTCCCATGGTGCCAGGCATGGCCATGTGGTTTTTGGCACCCCTCACTCCTGCAGAAACATTACATGTCTCTGCCCTATTGATGTCAGACTTGGCT
Source organism: Octodon degus (assembly GCF_000260255.1). Taxonomy (NCBI): domain Eukaryota; kingdom Metazoa; phylum Chordata; class Mammalia; order Rodentia; family Octodontidae; genus Octodon; species Octodon degus. The sequence goes on from NW_004524698.1 coordinate 4,382,345, forward strand.
ATGAGAGTTGCTTTGGCTGGCAAAAATGAGTATGGGGAATTGTGCCACTATTGTAGAGAAGCTTTAAATGTGTTGTGTCTTGTGTTGTCCCTCTCCCATTATTGAGTCCTAGACTGAAGATGACATGGAGCAGGACCGTAGCTGACCCATCAGACTCATGACACGAGTCTGAAGTAAACCTTTGTTGAGGCAAACACTGAGATTTTCAGGTCACAAATTACTGGGATCATTTTTTAAACTGATTCAAATAATTGGGAATAGTTTGCTTTTTGTGAGAAATCTTTAGAATTAACTTAAAAGTGTGTTGTGTCACATACAGATACTGTGCTCCAGGATTAATAGTTCCATATATACAGTTACATAAGACATGGAACCTGTCTTCCAAAGACAGGTTACAGATAATGTTTGGTGATAGATCTGTGGCATTTGCAAGGAATTCAGCCTGGGTCACTGCATTTGCAAATTTAGCAAAACCTCTTAGTGTCTGATTTCCCCCAGAAAACTGAAAAAATAGTGAATAGAGAACAGCAAGATTGTACACAGACATGGATGTGGGGGCAACTCAATGTGACCAGTAGTTGAAATAACCATTTCTTTGTACCTTAGCCTTATAGAACAAAATATCTTACTCACACCCCTGTGAAAATATTTTATTTCAATTGCATGTGGTTATTTGCAGGTAATCAAAAGCATACATGTAAATTATCCAAGAACCAAGGGTTTGTGATATATGATATGCCAGAACCTGATGCCAAGTAGGGTCCATCACTTGCTAAATGGTGACTCTAAATGCAAGAGTGGTGCTACCTCATGAAAACGAATAGATCCATGACAGACTTGTCCTAATGGGGAATGGTTTGCGTACCCAAAAGAGGAAGTCACTCACAGAGATTCAGCAAACATAGGGGGCTGGAGGAATTCTGGGAAAATCTCAGCAACCTGGAAAAATCTCCGTTTCTCACCAAAAATGGTTTATGTTTCTCTCTGGCATCTGACTTTGATCTCAACTCTGGCACCTCCTCACTCGACCTTGCCTTGTTCTGGTTTGTCCCTGTGTGATCTGGCTCTTTTCTATGTGACTCTGGTGGTTAATTTTGAGTCAGCTTGACTAGGTGCCCAGCTGGATGGTCAAATATTGTTCTGGAGTTTTCTGCGCAGGCATTTTTGAACAAGTTTAAAATTTGAATCAGTAGACTAAGTAAAGCACAGAGCTTTACTTTAGGTGAGTGGGCTTTATCTGATCAGCTGAAGCTTTGAGTAGAACAGAAAGGCTGACTTCCCTGAGTAGGTTAGAGTAACTACCTCTTACTTATCATCTCTTGAACAGAGACATTGACTTTCCTGGGTCTCCAGGTTGCCAGCTGCACACTCGGGACTTGTTAGCCTCGATGACTGCATGAGCCAGTTCCACTTAAATATCTCTCTAGGTATTTATACACACAGATACACACCCTATTGGCTCTGCTTCTCAGGAGAACTATTAGTACCACAGTGGTTGTTTAGCTTTAGGCTCTCAGGTTCTTTCACCTTGTAGTTCTCAGTATCAGTACTGCTTGAGAGCAGCTCTAGTTTTCTCTGGGCCTGGAGACTCTGTTTCAGTCATAGAACCTCCCCCCAGGTCAACCCCCCATGCACTCACACACAAATACACACATGTACACGCTCACGCACACATGCACACACACACGCATGCACACACTCAGGGCCTGAGGTTCTAAGGGTACATGGGTGAACAAGTGAATAACATCCTTTCAGCTCTCCTCTCCAGCTAATGCAAGTTGCTCCACTGTTTTCAACTCAACTGAAGGCTTACACTATTGTGAGACCACTATGGAGTTTCTTACATTTTTTTAATTTAAAAAAAATTCAGGAAATATAACAGTTTGAGCTCATTTTTGCAAATGAACTTTTAGGCATTTGAGGGACAGTGCAATTGGTCCACCGTTATCTTGGAACGTTGGCCCAGGAATCACTACAATGAGGTTCGTTAGGTACAGTGCTGTTTGCCAGACATAGGATATTGGGCATGCTTCTTCCCTTTTGGCCCCATTAGTTTTCTCTTCTGTACAGTGGATCCATGTGTGCTGCTGGACATGGAGTGGGATGATATTGGGCAAAACCCTCTGGCAATTTTAACAAATATTAACATTGTTGGAGAATTTCAGGACATCACAAGTAGATGTTATAATAGAAAACACAGAACCTGACCTTTGTATTGTAAAGATAATGGAAGTAAGGCTCAGAGAGATAGCATTATCACTGTGGACATAAATAATGATTCTCACAGCGCTGTGGTTTGTTCTGGCTTGACCTTTCCACCCGCCATGAGGTGGTTTGTTTGCTTATCTGGGAAGGTCGTGATCCTGG
>NW_004524698.1:4384811-4410917 GCF_000260255.1 Octodon degus
TCCTTTTAAAGCTCTCTTTCCTTTCCCTTAGGTCACTTCTTGGACCCCCTGATCTTGCCTTATAAGGAAGCTGGGCGCCCAGCTGCTCCAGACCTGCCAAGGGCAGGCATGCAAACTCCTAGGGCAGGAAGAGTCAAGAGCTACAGATCTGAGTGAGAATTAGGTCCTGCAGCAGGAAAAACCACACACCACACAGGCTTGCAGCCCTGTGGCCAGGTTTTTTGCGATGTGCAGTTTGGCACTGCCAAGCTTGGGATGCCCAGAAGATAGCGATTGATCTAACGCCATCCTGCCTTTTTTTTTAACTCAAACTGCAGTGCCTTTAATCGTGCTTGGCTCCAATTTTGCAGGTTAATTTCCTGACATCTAAGGAGCTTTGTTTGGCATGTGTAACTTCCTGCCTTTTAAGTCAGAGCCTGTGAACTGACGGAATTGAGGAGTGAGCCAAGGCAACTTTGGGTGGGGGCAGTCTTGGAGACTCCCTTCCTACTGTTTTTTTTAGCCACACACTCACCCTTAGTCACTTTCTTTGCCTTGATAAGAGCACAATAGAAGGCTCCTGCTGCAAGATGTTACAGGGGTAGTGTGGGGTGGGAGAGGGATTGTCTCTGAGTGCTGAAGTCCTCAGAGGGGTTTTAATTTGTCCTCATGTCTTCACAGAGATGCCTTATCATGACTATGGGGAGCTGCCACTGACCCGCAGGACTTCTTTTCCTCTTCGTAGGGGTCTTCATTTGACGTCCCTACAGCTCCTTAGTTCCAGGTGACCCTGGTCTCATCCCTAACCTGTTGCTAACTTCTCTATATCCCTTGTCCTTCCACCTTGCTACAATGGCCTCTTCAGCTTTTCATTTACTTTCCTTTTATTTGACTGCCAGCTCCATTTTATCAGTTTGCTCAGCTGTTTATTTGTTCTTTCTGTGGGCGAGCTGTGTGCTTTCTAGAAGCTTCTGGACAACTGGGCTGTGCCTCACTTAGTGTCTAGGGTGGCCAGAGCAGAAAGGCACCCAATTGAGTGTTTGGATTGTGGCAAATGTTGCATTGCTTACTTGGGGGCTGGGGGCTGGGGGTGTGAGAGGGCAGAAGGGAATGCCCGATTAACATTTCAATTAACACCCACTGACCTGGCCACTGCAAAGGGGTTGCATTTTGGAACTCAAATATAGAGAAAACAAACTATTCCTTCTTAAAGAGAAGGGGCTAAATTCCTAAACTGGGGAGCTAGGGAGATACAGCCCTCTCAGATTTAGTATCATTTAGAGAATAGTAGGGTGGGACAGGGCCTTGGAGACCACCCAAGCTTGGGTCACTATCAGCAGTTTTTGCCTTTTATTTTTGTAGCCACTGAATCCTCAGTCCTCAGGGCAGCAGGACTTGGCTCTGAGGAAACAACCCCAGTGACTTGTACCTTGAGGAGCAGTTGTGTACCATAGAAGTGATGGAATCAGGAAGCCTATCTTCTGCTCCCAAGGGAGGATGAAGCCCACATAACTGTTCTGCATGTGCACCCCTGACAGCTTCAAAGGCTCCTGAGCTGGGTATGCGGGCCCTGAGGAAATTCCTGAGGACTTCCTAAATGGGTGAGTACAGCCCAGGTGAGCCCTACGGGACATTTCCTCCATTTTGTGGTGACAAGGAAGCCTTGCTGGGATGCCCAAGAGTCTCCTTTAGACAAGGGGGTCTCCACAATCCAGTACTGCTTGGCCATCACAAATGCTCCGGAGGGCAACATTCTTGGCCATGTCCCCTCAGAGCTGTCCCCAGAGGATGCTGGGGGGATGTGTGGACCCCAGGGTTCCTCATCGGGGAGATTTATGTGAAAAAATCTACCCTGTCAGCAATTAAAAAAGAACATTAACCATAACATTCTTAGAAACAAAACAACTCAAGACAAAGTAATACCTTTGTTTGGAATTCCCATAGCTTCTGCAACTCTTTGCCTTTTTCCCCCTCTCCCTCTTTTTTTTGTTTCTGTCTCTTTGCCATTCTGTTTCATTTCTGGAGTACACACACACACACACACACACACACACACACACACACGACACGTGTGTAAGCAGTGAATTCTTTCCTTTGAGCTTTCATGATCAGCGGCCTTGCATCTTCCCTTCTGCAGCACAGATGAGTGTCAGGGAAATGGGGAGGATGCTAAGCACAGAAGCTGAGCTGATTTGTATTCCATTGGACTGACTTGGAAGCCACCAGCGCCTCCCAAGGGATGCACTGAGGAACCTGAGGGGCCATTTGTATTCCTAGTGGAATAAACAGCAGGGGTAGAGGGGACAGTGGTGGTGTTGGCGAGGAATCCAGCAACAGGCCTCAGATACAAACTGGAGACCTGTGGAAGCGACCCCTACCCAGGATGCCTGCTTCTCCTGTTTAGGCCATCTCCTTTCTTGCTCATGGCCTAGTGGGAAGGTCCATGTGGCTGGGGATTGCCAAAGGCTTTTGGGCCACAGTATCCAGCTCTGTGCTAAGTTAGATTCTAGGCCAGAAGAGAAGCATGAGCCACTGGGCGGTTTTCTCCATTTGAGGAGAAACGCTAGTGATGAGTCCAATTCTAGAAACTTCTTAAGCAAGATACTTTTAGTCCTGCCTTCGGGGTTTCTTTCACTAGGAGAAAAAGATTGTTTATAGCTCCAAGCCTAGGTAACACAAGATTCCTAATTTAACACCTCTTTTTTTCATTCCTTCCTAGTTCATTTCCTCTACCACCTCACCACCTTCCCAGAGTGTTCATGGGAATAAGGAGAATGTGTGTGTGATTGCCGTGAACTCCTTAAAAGGAAAGTGCTATATAAACAGAATATTTCTGTATGTGCCTTATAATCTGTGTCTTCTCTTGCTAGAAGAGATTTATTCATGGAGCTGAATAAAAGGTTTCTTTGGAATAGTAGCAATCTCAGAGGACCTATACAGTGTAAAAAATGTGTTTGGGGCAATATTTGTGTTAGAGAAAACTGATTCGAGGGTTAGTTGTTTTCCCTGGCTTTGTGGAAGTTTAACTTCTACCTTACTCTTTTTTTTTTTTTTTTTTCCTACCTTACTCTTTGTTTTATCTTGATCCAAGCAGGCTCATACACACCAGCTTCCTTGCATAGCCCACCACATGGCTCCAGGCAAGAGCGTACTGGTAAATGTTTAACACTTGGCTCTTCCGGTGGGGGTGGCGGAGATGCCCTAATTTGCAGTTTATGCCAATTTTTTGTGACGCAAATACACCTTACTATGGCCCGTTTCAAGCCATCAGCATTGACTGATTGCATGATGGGTGCATGGTAGCCAAGATTTTATGGCTTTCCCACCATTTAGGTAAACTTGACCTAAATAACTTCAGGACACAGACAGCAGTAAAGTATAGTAAACTAGGAAGTGATGCATTGTGGGAGTTTTATTATATTTCAGAACATAACTTTAGCTAATTGTGATGTATATGATTTCTTTCTTCATGTCTGAATTAACACTGGCTTGAGAAATTTCAGAAAATGTAACTGTCGGCTCTCTTCAGCTGGTATGAGCTGGCCTCACAATACTTCTGGTTAAATGTTGACACTGATGTAGCCTAGACTCCTCTGAAGGTTCTGGCTCACTTTGCCAGACATCTGTTGGGCATTTCTGCCTGGGTGTCACATTATGATGATAAAGTAAATGGCTCTAAAAGTAAATTCCCCATTTCTCCACCAGCACTTCTTTCTGACCTTATCCAGTTAGAGATCTTGAAGTCACCGCTGTTCCTTCTGCTCCTGCAGCTTTCCTGCTTGTTAGCCAACTGTTACCAAGCCTTCCTTTGCGATAGTGCTTCCAACTGTGTTTCTCCAAGTTGGCTGTACACCAGAATCACTTGGGGAGCTTTAAACAAACACCAGTTTCAGGTCCTGCTCCTGAGTTAACTGGCCTGGAGGAAAGCCCGCTAGTATGATTTTTGAAAACTCATTCTCAGCCAGGGCTGAGAATCATTCTCTAACTTATTTCTCTAGTAAAATTATCTTGTTCAGTATAATAAAATATGGCCTTAGAAATCTAATGGAACTGGGTGTGTATCTTGGCTTTGTCATCCACAGGAGCATTCTTTTTAAATTCTCTCAGATTCTCTTTAGCCAGCTCTAAACTGAAAACAATAATCCCTTTCACATAAAGTTATATAAAAAATGGGCTTATTCTACACTTGATTTAATGAAAGTCATTTTCCTACCTCATCTTTTAGTTGTTTCCTGTTATCTATCTCTCTATCTCTCTATCTCTCTATCTCTCTATCTCTATCTATCTATCTATCTATCTATCTATCTATCTATCTATCTATCTATCTAGTCTCTATCTCAGACAACACTGCTAACTTGATCATTTTTTAAAGGCAAATCTATGGTCAAACCCACAGGTTAGCTCACTGTTCGCTAAGCAGAGGCCTCATCCAATCTGTTCGCGATGCACAGCCCTCAGGAATTTCACCCAGTGCACCTCCCAGTCTTACCTCCCAGCAGAAAGAATGCGCCTGCACACCAGGCTGAAACCTCTTAGTGGCTGGAAATCCAACTGATGCTTTTGCTCTCCTGCTTTTCATCTGATTGTGACCCTGGGATGCTCCAGAGACTCCTGAACATCCTCCCTGCCCTCTGTGTCATGAGAAAACCCTCCCATTCTCTCCCCTCCTCCTCTCCCCACTTCCAAGAAGTCCTTTCTCTGCCGCCATCCAGAGGGATGTCTCTTGTTCTCAGTGTGTCTTAGTCCCTGCTCTAGTATCTTTTTCAGATCTTTGTGCTCCTCTCACAAAATTTAGACATTGACATTTTAGATTGTCTGACTGATGCCTTGCACATGACAGACAGGGACTTTTCTCTATGTACACCCAAGATTGTCTGGGCCTGGGAATGTGGTCAACAAGGGTAGCTAATTATGCAGAATGTAATTAGCCCTACAACTGAGACTCACTGCTTTTTGGAGCTATTCAGAGTAGAGGAAAAGGGAGACACCAAATAACTCTGAGATTTTGGCCACTGTTTCAGGCCAGACAGAGTCTTCCTGTACCATCTTAGATCTTCCTTTCCCCTTCAGATCTGCCCTTGGGATGACCGCACCCACTGGCAACTCAGTCCCTCCTGGACACTCAGTGATGATCCCTGGGCCTACGAGTTAATTGCAGTAGCTCTTTCCACTACCCTGCTGGCACCAGCACTCAACAGTATGCAAACAGTTCAGAAAGGGGACAAAGGTCCTTGCTATTCCACTTGTGGTCTCCACTGCCAGTTCTCCCTGGGAGAATTGCAAAGAACAGGGTAAGGCTGTGCTTTAACCCTGGCATTCACCTGCATACTTAAAAAACACATACCTGATGGTCCTCACAATGACAAAAACATGCTACTTTTGTAGTAGCTGATTTTAAAATTGTGTCTAATAAAAATAACCACCTTCACTTAGTTTTTAAAAATATCTCAACATCCTATTATTGTACTGTGAACATTTTATTCTATTTTATTTTATTGAGGCAGGGCCTGACTATGTAGTTTAGGCTAGCCTTGAACTCTGTATCTACCCCAAGCTGGCCTCAAGCTGGGAGTCATCTTTCTGCCTCAGCCTCCTGGGTGCTGAGATGACAGATGTGAGCAACCATGCCTTGCTTCACTATGAATGTTTTAGATGAGTCTAGTTTCCCAGGTATCTATGCTCATGGCTCTTGTGTTTAGTTTCTCTGCTCTGTTATTACCATTGTTAGGGACTTGGTTAGTCAAGTAGGAAATCTTAAAATCATTCTTCATTCTCCTCTGGCTCATCCAACAAAACTAATCAGCCAACAAGTGGTGATTTTCTGAAGGCCACAAGTATGATTCCCTTCTTCACTTTCACCATACTCACTTATTTCAGGTTTTCATGATCTTACTTGGGCTATAGTACCAGCCTCTGACCTTAGCACTCCACTTTGTTTGCTGCCTGACACAGTATCTTTCGAGTCTCATAAATTATAACCTTGTTAAAGATCCTCAGTGGTTACCCTAATCATCCAGAGAATTAAATCTAGACTCTAATGCAACACCCATGTTCTTCATATCTGACCTCAGCCCACACATCTGTCACATATTTACCCAGCTTCTTTCCACTTAACCTGTGCTCTAGACACAGCACACGTCTCAGGGACTGTTGCACCTTCAGGTGTTTGCCCCTGCTGTTCCCTTGGTCTGGAATGCCTTCCCTGCCCTTTCATACTGAGTGTTCCGACTTACCTGTTCTGCTACGATGCTGAAATTACCTCTATAAAACTGTCCCTGACTGCCTCTGACATTAATTATCTCTGTGTGCTCACAGTACTCGGTACAACCTTATTCAGCCCTTGCCTGCATTATTGTAATTATTTGTTTTCATATCTACCTGCATCCAACTGTGGCTTAGTCATCTTGGTATTCCCCGACAGGCCTGCACTGAGGGAGGAGCTTCGAAGACACTGCGTGCTCACGGGTGCATTTCCTGTCTTACGCTGCACACCCTTCTGTTGCCTTCCCATGTGAGAGTTACATAGCAGACTAAGTGGAGCAAGATCAGGCAATGACACTAATGGGTATCTTAAAAGCTCTACCGGATGCTTGGAAGAGTACACTCATAGATCCCACGGGGTACAGTGTATCAACGTGAGCCGTGGCAGACAGGTGCGAAGTGTACTCTCCCCCCTCAGAGAAGCTGTGTTTGGTAAACACTTCGTGATTTTAACTTGAATATTAGTCACCCATAACATGCTGCCAGGAATCTCTTGGGCCTGGCCCAAGACACAGTACACGTGCAAATTGTTTTCTAAGCTGTGCTTTGTTAAAATAGCAATTCCCAGTTTGCCGCAGGTGTAGAGTTTGGGTTCATGGTTCACTGGGTATTTTAGGAAAATCTGAGCGAACATTCCAAGCCTTCTTTCCCCAATCACAGTATGTGAGGTTGTTTGTTCACATGGACTGGACTTTTCAGAGAACAGATTGTTGACCATGGCCATTCCATCTCTTGGCTTGCTCCCAAAGGAACCACATTTGAACTCTTGTGGATTTGAGTGCTCACAGCGCATTGTGCTCCAGGCTAAGCTGGAGCTGGTGTTGAGAGATTTGGAGCCCCTGTTAGGCCAGTATCCTGGGCCCAAGTTTTAGAATTGGCTATTTCCCAGCAGCCCATAGTTCTAGCCAAATTATAAAAATGAATAAATGAATGAAAGGAATCTTTCCTTAGAAACTGGTAGAATGATTTGAAGCCCAACCCTAGCTTTTGCTCTGTTCTCTTCTTTCACCAGCCTCTTCCCAGGCTCCTCTCCACAAGTTTATCTACTCACCTTTGAAGGCTGACTCATTGAAAGTTCTTTGCTGCAGATGACTTGCGATAGTGACCTTCAGTGACAGACAGTGAAAAAGATGTCAATGACCTATAGCAGGATGAGAACCTACGGCTTTCTAATTAATTCTGGTGAACACAAAAGTATATAAAGATCAATAAGGTAGGGAAAGCCTTTGTTCCTTTCATTCAAGCAAATGGCTTTAAGCAGGGTGCCTCCTCATTCCAGGGAGCGTGGACAGTGGAGGTGGCCATGGCAGGGCAGAACCCAGGACTGGAGAGGCCTGTGGGCGAAGTGATGGGTGGTGATAGGAGGAGAGTTTGGCAGAGTCCAAGTGATCTGTGTTAGAGCTCCAGTCAGGTTGCAAAAAAAGGGATCACAATCATGGAGAGAGGCTGCTGTAACTCCATCTTTTCAAGTAAATGGCCAAGAGAGAGTCTCTGAGTGGGGGCAACCCTACCTTTTGTCTGCCTAGGCACTAATTGTGACATTTCCTTATGAAGAACTTTGGGGACAAGAGTACATATCCAAGTGAGACAGATGGGCTTCAAAAGGAAGGTGCACTTATATGGGTCAGTTAGCAATGATTCTATGGGCTGGGGAAATATGTCTCAGAAAGGAAGAGCTGTGGTCTGAGGTGTGCTACCCCACATCGAGACTGTGGCTACCTACCATCTGTCAGTGCAGCTGGACAGCTGGATCAAACTCCTTTTGATTGCCTCTTGAGGTGCTCAGGAGCTGCGACTGCTGGGCTGGAAAGTTTGTCAGCATGATTCCAAGCTAGGAACTGGGTTGGAGGTGGAGGTTCATTGAGGGCATAGTATTGGCGACACACCATATGCTGTGCCAAATCAAACACTCAAATCATAGAGTAGAGGCGGCCACACCCCTTATCTAGCTTGATCCTTGTTACATTCCTCTGAGGTGCAAAGGGCATTCATCTGTCCTTTCAACATTTGTATAGTATGATAGAAAATACAGAGAATAATGAATTTTAAAAAATAAATTATAGTAAAATTTGTATCAATCTCTTTTAAAATGCTCCCCCTGGCTTCAAATATTTTTATCTCCTTCATTCTTTCCACTTTCTAGAAGTTCTCTTCTGTATTTTTAGTTGTGTTGTTGTGGCTGCCTCAAATTGATACAAAATGTTTACGTTCCTGGGTAATTGTGACTTTAGGGAAGAGCTATAAGTGGCCTAGTGCCAGAGTCCCATGGATAAGTTGGCTGGGGTCTCACGGTCATGTCTTCATGAGCCCGAATTTCCATTGGATGGCACTCAGCAGCATTCACAGTATTATTGATCACACTTCATAAACACACTCACAAAAAGACTTCTAAAACTACTTTGGAAAGTGGAAACAATGATGGGATAAGTGTGTTCAAAGTGAAGGGGAGTATTTTGAGGAGGATTAATGATAATGTGTCCTTTACTTTAATACATGAAAAAAATTAGCTTTCACCACATATATTGATCATCTCTTGTACTAAGTGATGAGCCAAGTTCTGTGCTAGGAATTAAAAGCATAAAATGAGTGAAAAAGTAGTGAGGAACACTTGAGTATTTATTTATTTTAAAATCAATTTCATTGAGGTGTTTTTTTTATATACAAACAATGTATACATAAGAGTGCAGCTTAATGAGTTTGGACAAGCAATATATGCCTGGTAATAAATTAAGTTTCAGAACACTCCCGATTCCCCCCGCAGCTCCTGACCTCCTTGCCAGTCAACATCTGGCTCAACGTCCTCCTTCAGGCTACCTCAGATCTCAACCATAGAGAATAATCCTGCTATGTGAGAATTTTGTATGGGTCGAAGCAAGAAGTATGTCCTCCTTCATAACTGGGTGTCATTCAGTATGATGTCCCTGAGGGTCACCCAAAGTTTTGTGTCAGTTCCTTTTTTCTTATTGCTAAACAAAATTCTATTTTTGTATGAGATACCACAATGTCTGTATCTGTTCATCTGGTAATGATACTTGGATTTCCAGTTTGGCATTGTTATAAATAATGTTGCCATGATCAGTTATGTACAAAACATTTTTTACATAAAGGTGAAATCTTGCAACAAGAGTTTTTATGTTTCTTGGGAATATATAAAGAGCTACTAAACATATGAAAAGATGCCCAACATCATTAGTGATCAAGAAATGTGAATTAAGACTATGATGAGACAATAGTATACACATATTACTGTGGCTCAAATGAAAAGGACTATAACAAATGCTAGCAAGGGTAGGAAGAGACCCACGCTCATATCTGCTGGTGGAACAGTAAAATAATACTATGATACTTCCACTTTAGTAAAGGAATTTGGCAAACTGCTATATATAGTTATATATAATAGTTATATATATATATATATATATATATATTACACACATGTATATGTATTTTTAAATCAAATGACCCAGAAATCCTATTCCTGAATTTCCAACCATTGAATAATTTTGAGTAGGGCAGCAATAGGAACAGATTAGGTTTAAAAGGAATAGTCTAGCAGCACTGAGGATGTTAGCTTTGTATATTTAATCTTCATACATAATAATTTTTATTGTTGAAGTATAGCTTATCACATTTAAATATTATAGCTCAGTAATTATTTCATTATTGTGGATGGTTAAGTAGTGTTAGGTATTTTGTTATTGAACAGAATTCTGCGTGAATTTCAAGCACATAGCAGTTTTGTTTTTGCTGAGTTCCTTACAATGAACTCCTAAGATTGGGATCACTGAGTTCTTAAATGTTGTTATGCTTTGTTACCAAGAGCCATTTCGATTGCCCAAGGGTTGTACCCATGAACAATAAGGTGTATACTATAAATTACTCTTTGTAGATGAGAAAAGAGATCAGGTTAGTGACACATGTAGGCAAACAAACAGGAGTGATTTGAGGTTGGTAGCTGTAGATAACTTGTTATCGTGACCTGTCCTTAGTCTAGTGCTTCTTTCTCTCCTGTTTCTTATGTGAAACCACTATTTTTCTTTTTATCCACATTTGGTTTTACTCAGAATCCTGCTCTGTAGCATAGACTGCTGGAGGCTAGGGATACAAAATAAAAATGAATAGTCTTTTTCAAAGTTTGTGGTTTAGGGACTTCCTAAGTCTTTCCTGTATGCCTTACAGGCAAAGATAAAATTTTAGGTAAACAGACTGAGTAAGAAAAGCAAAGGAAAAAAGTGTTAAAACCGTATCCTGAGCTGTGACTTGGGTAGTAATTTTGACCCGGCTTCCAGGATCATGCCAAGAGACAGTGAGGAAATTGTGTCCCATGTTGCTTCAACATTTGACTGGAGCAGGCATGTGAGGGGACCCTGGGATTAAATAACCTGTCCTGGTGGGGAATAACCACAGAGGTTCTGTGTGAGTTTAGGAAGGAGAAAGAATATAGAAGTGCTCAGTGGATAGAGTGACAGGTTGGAGAAATAGCTGGGGGAGTCTGATGGAAGCATTTTGTATTGAATATATTTGATTGTAGATGGCTCACCTTTCTTGAGTTCTTTTTTTGTGGTTGGCATTGTTCTAAGTGCTGAAAGAAGGTAGAAGGAAAAAGTTGGGGGCAGGAGATAGGTCACTGTGAAAATCATCTGGCACACATCAGTATGGGGGGGGGACAGGGTAATAAGATAGGGGTGCACGCGCCTCTTAGTGCAGTCCAGTTGTTCCTGTCCCTCACATCATCTCATACCCTCTTTCTCTGCTCTTTCTCCAACTATACCCCTGTACCTCCAGATGCTGAGCTAGCACTGTGGTGTCATCCCAGCCCTTTCCCACCTAGAGGCATCTTATCAGGGCCTGACCCCTCCTTGGAGTCATAAGCACAAGTGTCTGCAGATGGTAGTGGTGGTCAGGTCAGCCAAGTGAGTAAAGAAGAGTGTTGTAAGAATCTAAGGCGATGCTAATGATGCACATCGACTGGGCATCAAAAGGTGGCTCAAGGTTTCAAGAGGAATGGGAAACCCAGTTTTTATTTGAAATCTCGCAGTATTAAAATATGGAGATCCAGTGAATTTAAACATTTTTAAGTGTTTTTTAAAAATTTGTTTTCAGTTTGTACTGGCCAAATAAAATACCTTGGGCGGAATTTCACTGGAGGTGGGGGTGGGGGTAGGGTGGTGCTCTCATTTGTGCCTCTGTCTTAGGGAGTGCCATGCTCCTCTTTCTGTCCTTTTCAGACCCTGTCTCTTGTTCCTAAATTCTGTTCCCTTAGGATCCAGGGAGATGATGGGCAAGCTAATCACATTCTAAGGGAAAACTGAACTAGAAAGGTGTTTGTTCTTCCTTTTGAAAAACTGTGGACTTCATAATAATGTTATGAGTTAACACCTGGAAGGGCTGGCCAAATAGCTCAGCGGATTGAAGTGCCTGCAAGCAGGCTCAGGGCCCTGCCGTGCCAGCCCCACCCCCAGGGCGTGCTGAGATGGCAATTGAGACTGGGCATGGCAGCGTACTCTTGTAATCCCAGCTCTTGAGTGGCTATAAACAGGCGGATCACTACGAGTCCAATCTAGTAGTGAGACCCTGAACACCCTTTAGACCCTTCCCTAAAGATACAAAAAACAAAACACAACAAAACAAAAAACACCAGGGGGTGGGTATCTTGGTGGAAGCTGGGAGGTGCTGTAGCTATGAATGTTGAGGCAGAGGACTCTTCTGAGCACGGCACCCTGGTGGGCTGGGATCCCTCATCCTGTGAAAGCCTTCCTTTTGTAGCTCCAATACATACATTCATCCTTCTTCTTCGAATTCCAAACATATTCTTCTATACTGAGTAGAAGAATTCCTGAGAAGGCATTACTTGTATTATCCCACATAATTTGACATAAGCTATTTTTTTGTTATTTTAATTTTATTGTATTGAGAAACAAATATCAATGAGACAGTTTCAAAGCTGATTAATAAGACAGTTTCAATAATTAATACATTGTACATTGTTATCTTCTTAGTGGTTATCCGTAGTACAAGAAGCAGACAGGATATCCTGTCCAAACACTTAGTACAAATCTTTCTTCTCATTGAATTAAGTGAAAGTAGCTGTATATATATATCCCAACTATTCTGTATATACAGATACAAAATGGTCCTTCCTTTGGATCCCCTTTTTTGGTTCAGTCCTGTCAGAGATGGGTATTCCATTGGCATCTAAATACTATAGGTGCGTGAATTCAGCAAAACAATCCAACACAGTCCAACAGTCCACAATAGTAGTGGGTTATCCACAGAAGTTGTTGACTTGAGCCTTTCACAGCTCAGCATATTAATATGGCTTTACTTTATGTACCTCATTTTTATACTTTTCTGCTGGATGGTTAAGACCAAGACAAAGCAAGACCTATATAACAGGAAATGTAACAGGATAAATCCCCTGACTTGACTGACCTCATTAGACACAAGCTATTGAGGAACAATGAGAGCTTTCCATTAACACGTAGAACCAAGATAGGGGAGGGGCAGGCGGAGTCTCGTCTTTTTCTGGCCAGAGGAGGAAGGAGCGGCAGTGGGTCCGAAATAAGCCATTTTGCTCTTTTCGCCTACTGCTGGAGAAAAGAAAAGGACAGTGTGGACCCACAGATGAAGAAGGGCTTGTGGAAAATAAATAAAATGCTGAGCATGGTCTTGAATGTCAAGTACATCACCCTGCCAAAGAAACGTTTCCAAGAATTTTGTGGGGGAAAAGGGAGGAGTAAGGCAGAAACATTGATAGCCGCGTCGGAGGGGGCAGGAAATACTTTCAGAAAATTAAATTTCAAATCGATATGGATGAGTTTAAATATTCAGATGGTTGGACAGAATAAACCTGGATAAGTTTCAAAATTTTGCTTTCTAATATCCATCTTCTTTCCTTCCAGAAAGCAAAATATAAGAACTCTAGAATTTAAGTTCAAAGAATTTAGTACTTAGTGTGCTGGAAATATGCACTAGCAAAGACTTTCAGACTCTACTAAAGATGGCTTGACATATTTACACAGGAGAGAAAAAGGCATCCTTTTATTGTTTCAGATCTGGCATAGGAAATGTATTTTGCTAGCTTTGATGCATTCAGAGTGCCTCGGCTCACATTTATTTTGCAAAAGGGAAAAATGTACCTTCCTTGCTTAATGTCTGCTTGCTTTGAGAAATCTGTTTGTCTGTCACATACACATAAGAGGCATACATGTAAGGTGTATAAAATGTCCAAGCTATGTCTCCAACCAGGTGAATTGCAAAATGGATCATTCAGTTCTCCTGGAAACAGCCCAACATTCTGTTGAAAGACCAACCCCAGCAGTGCAGTGCCCCTTCAGAGCCCCGAGCCTCAGCTCCAAATGGCTCCAGCGCTTTTAGTCTAGAGCCCCCACACCATTTCCTATTTCCCCTAGTTCCTGAGGTGGTAGTTGCATGCTATAGTACTGGAGTCCGTTATTCAGGGTACCCCATTTTCCTTTCAAAGCCTCCTACCACCTGGGTAACTATTTCCCTATATTAATTTCTCTCTGTTAAAATCACTAGCAAAGTTTCTATTTTCTTACCATACCCTGGAAGATACAGCACTCTTTATGGGTTGCTTAATTTTCTATGTGTGAGGGAAAAGGTTGGTCAATCTAAATGAGCATTGAATTAAAACTAGAAAGACTTAGATTTATATTGTGGCTCTTTTACTTTCTAACTGAGAAATCCTGGCCAAATATTTGGCTTCTTTGAGATTCTACTTTTCTCATTGGTGAAGTGGGGTTAATAACATTTCTATTGTATGGTTCCATGCAGTTGAATGAGATAATGTCTAAAGTGTGCTTGGCACCTAATGAACCTTCCAGAGATGTTGGCTAGCATATTACCTGCGAGTGTCGGAAATATGTTTGCATCTGTTTCTACCACGTAAGTTCCTTTGCTCTTTACTGTTGGGCTTGTGAGGTCCTCTGAGAATGCCTGGATGCTAATATCAGGTTCTTTGGTTCACTTACAGTGTTTGTTTTAGATAAGTGTTTTAGATAACTGAATGCAGTTCTGGCATGCAGATTAGCATGAACTCAAATGACTTCAGAATAAGGAAGTCCAAGTTCTGAATGTGAGAGGAGTTGGCTTTAAACTGCATGATGAAATAGGATGAAATCAAAGCCCCCCTGAAGCGCGATGCTGGGACGCTGGAGAGCACAGTGCTCACTGTTGCTCATGAATCATTCTCCTCCTGTGGATGAGCAGACTTTAGAATTGTGTTTTATAAGATGCTGTGGGGGCCAGGGAAATAGCTCAGTAGAGTAAGTGCTTGCCTGGCAAGTGCAAGGGCCTGAGTTCAATTCCCGGTTCAAAAAAAAAAAAAAAAGCTATGATATCCCTGGGAGTAAAGGAATGTGAATTAAAGCTTAAACAAATAAAGTCTGACTGAGACATTTGACTAAAACATAGTCAAAGTTCATTGGAAGCCACTCCTATGTTTAAAGACTTTTTTTAATGTCAAAGAATATGACCTGTCAGTCACCAACTGTGATGGTTAATCTTGATTGTCAACTTGATTGATTGGAGAGCCAGCAAGGAGACATTCTAGGTGTGTCTAGGTTGACTAAGGGAGGGGGACTGGGTCTCCAGTCCTTTCCTCTCTTGCTCTTCCCTGGCTCTATGCTTCCAGTCCACCATGAGGAGGGAATCTTTCCTGCACTGTGCCTTTCTGCCATAATGTTTCTGCCCCAGAGCTGGCCTTCCTCGAACCAAAGCCTCTGAACCCACAAGCTAAAATAAATCTTTTCTTCCTTAAGCTGTGTATGTTAGGTATTTTGTTCCAGCAACAAGAAGCTGACTGATACATCAACCATCCTCTAGACATCTCTGTAGGAAGGTAGCATCCAGCAGGGCCTGCCAGCATTAAAAGCAAACAAAAACTGGACTTAGGCCATGATAGATTTCCATTGTAATAGGCTGACCAAGTTAACAGATCCAAAACAAATCTAGTATCTGTTCATGTGATTCTCCTAAGCTCCAGAATTTGATTCCTGAATTGACAGGTACAGAGCCTGGAGCACAGTATACTGTTGGGAAGTACTGTTTTAGAAACTACTGTGAATGATTTTTCCCGTTCTCTCTCCCTGTTCAACCCCAATTGATCCCAGTGCCTTGCTGCTGCTGTGGGCATCCTACAAGCAACCCACAGAAGGCTTGATGAATCTGCTTGAGTCCAAAGGATTTTTAGCTCATCATTGAAGTTTGTTATTCATACTCTCTCAGAACCCTGCTTTATCTATATTTCTACTTGTGTTTAATATTATCTTGGTTGAAGATTGTGTTAGCCTAGATCCACTAAGAGTAGGATCAGTTATTGTGAACTTTGCAGCAAGCTCAGACTGGCTCAGGTTCTTTGGGGGGTTCAGGAGAGGCGTCACGTTTTCTTTAGGGCTTCTGAGCCTCAGTCATTTCTGCTGATGTCATCTTTTCCCAGTCTGTGTTGGGCAATGTACATAGAACAATATGCACCAAGAGTAATTAGAATGAATGAATTCTAATATAGGTATTCTATATAATATCCTATATAGTATATGTTGTATAATGAAAGAATTAAACTATTCACAAGTGTGATGGAGTCCAAATTATATCTGATCTGGAGTTCAGAGTATGGTTTGTCTGCAGAACAGGTGGGCTATTGAATAACCTAACTTTCCCCCTTTTTCCTCTCCTACTTGTACTTGTTCCATGAATACTGTTGCATGCATGTTGTTTGTTTCTGGAAGTGAGAATGAAAAAAATTAATGCATAAGGATCTTGGCGAAAAGAGAAATATGGATGGTGAGAACTGCAACAATGTGTTTATCTTCAGCTTTTTAGTTTGAAAAATTTGAAATCTTTTAGAAGTCATAAGAATAGTATATCATATAATTTTCACATCAATTCACAAATATTAACAGTTTGTGTTATTTGATTCTTTTCTCTATCTTTCTCCTTTAAGTTTTGCTGAATTTCTTAAAAGTTAGTTGTAGATATCACATTCTTTCTTTCATCTCTAAGCACTTTATCATTTAAGTACCCCCAAAGGGACATTATTCTGTCATAACAATATAATTTTATACTAAAATTTCTATATCATATAACAATATTATTTAATATGTAATTTATATTCAAATTTCTTAAATGTTTACCATAATGTCTTATTTATGAGCATTTTAAAAAATGTTAAGATTGAATACAGGCCCATTCACTGCATTTAGTTATTATATCTTATTAGACTCTTTTGGTATAGAAGACAATTCTTCAGATTTTGTTTTTCCATGACATGCAGTGTTTTGAAGGATTCAGGCTAGTTGTAGAAATCTGTAAGTTGGATTTTTCTGGTTGTCCTCTCTCTCACTTAGATTCAGGTTCAGCCTTTGAGTAAGACTAGTTTCGGAGGTCTCTCAGGGTAGGGGCAGAACATGGACAGGGGAGGCCTATGTGATCAGACATTTCAACCTGGCTTTGGCATGGAAAGGATCAAGCAGGGTCGGTGTGGTTGACCAGCTCTGAAACTTTGAAGTTGGGATGTGACAAGGGTCAGTGACTCAGAGAAGCCCAGAGATCAGAGGCTGGAAGGACTCTCAAGAACTTACAAGAGCTTAGCAAGAGACATAGAAGAATGGGGTAGGCCTTGCCTCCAAAGAGCAACACCCTTGAAACGGATACATATTTACAATTTGAGTCTCACAAATTCTAGAAACACTTGGAAATAATTTAATTGGGTGGAGGGGAGGGAGAGAAGGAGGGGGGGAGACAGAGAGAGAGAGAGAGAGAGAGAGAGAGAGAGAGAGAGAGAGAGAGAGAGAATGTGTTCCATGAATTCTCTTTATGGATACAGTAAATTTAGGAAAGCTTTTTTCTTGTGGAACTGAGGATTGAACTCTGGACCTTGTATTTGCCAGGCAGTTGCTTATGCCACTTATGCCCAGCCCAGATACACTAAATTTAGAACTCTTTCGTCTGTCTGTCTGTCTGTCTGTCTGTCTGTCTGTCTGTCTGTCTGTCTCTGTGCCTGATGGTGAAGGTTTCTGTATTCTTTCCCTAATTAAACTCTTGTGAATTCCAATAGTAGGTATTTATAATCTGGAGAGGAGAAAAAGACAAAGCTAAACAGATGGGAAATAAGTGAGCAACAAAAGAAAAAAACAGCATTTCCATTTTCCTGATTGATGCAGAGGCCACTAGTGAGGGAGTGGAGATGGAGGTGGGTTGAAAGTCTATCAGCCTGATAGGGAGAAATTCTTAAACATTTTATAGTCAGAGATCTTAAGTTTATTTTTAGTGGAATTTTTATCATTAGTGGTTTATGAAAAAAACAGGAAAGGTGAGGACAGATTTCCAGTTCCTGAAATTTCCACGGGGTCACTTAGAGAAATGTTTGGGAGGCCAAGAGTATTGTGTCCCTAAGTAAGACGCAGCTCACCTTTACCATTGCCTCTCCCTTTTCTTTTTTTTTTTCCTGTATTTTTAGGGAAGGATCTACAGGGTGTTCAGGTTCTCACTACTAAATCAGACTCGTAGTGTTTCTCCTTTTACAGCCTCCCAAGTGCTGGGATTACAGATGCATACCACCACGCCCAATCTCAGTTTGTCAGTCTCAGCCTGCCCCGGAGGCGGCACGCCCGAGTATCAAACCAGGGCTCCTGAGCCTGCTTGCAGGTGCTTTAATCCGCTGAGCTATTTGGCTGGGCCTTGCCCTGGTCTCTCCTGACTTTGTCCCTCGTGGTCCTGAGCACTTGCTGCTTCCTGAGTATGGCAAGACATGAAAGCAGGACTTGCTTGGGGACAGAGAGGAGGCAATATTATTATTATTATTATTATTATTATTATTTAATATTATTGTTATTTTGTGGAACTGGCCTCCTTTTGGAGCATTAGGTGAGGCAGATACAGGCTGGGTATCTGAACTGTAAAGCCTTTTGATCTTAAAACAGTTCTTTGATCACGACATGACACAGGCCAGACAGAATGCAGACAGAATGGATTAATCATTTGCTCAGGCCTAAAACCAAATCTTACCCGGTGGGCATAAAAAGCATCAACAGTGTTTCAAAGCAGGAAATTATTTTAATTATTTTTTTTTCAAATCAAGTAATGAAGCATTGTACTTGTAAAGCATTTTACTACTTACAGAATGTTTTCACAACTCACACTTGGCCTTCACACCCCGAATCCACCAGGATTAGAACTTCCACCAGGGCTCTAAGCCTGAGATGTCTGCAAAGAGAATAGATTCATCCATCTTTGCTCTGTAGCCCCCTAGCAGTTCTTCACCTGCCTGGTGCAGGGATTTGCTTGGAGGCTGGGGCAGCTGTGGACCCAGAGAGAGGAAGATACCTCTGAGGTGTCCCCATTTTATGAAAATAAACATATTCATGTGATGCGGGAGAAAGTTTCTTTCTTCTGCTATGAAGCCACTTGGGAGGAACAAATATGCCCTTTTTCATCAAAAGATAGTAGAGCCACATTGAGAGGACCTTCTACGTAGCCCTCGAGTTTGAGAGGATGGATTTCCACAGGTCAGCAGGCGAGAGGTCCTACCTGCATGTGTGTGCACATTCATCCAGGCAGCAACACTGGATGATCCTCCCTAAAACACAGCGCATTTCAGTGTGTCACTCACAAACAGTCCTCAGGATGGCCCGACAGCCTCTGCTTAAAATTTCAGCTAACTTTGGGCTTCTTTCATCACTTACAAGAGACAGTGTCCACCTTAGCATTTGCGGAATCCCTAGAAGGTGGGCTGGTGACGGAAGAGCTTTCAGCAGCTTCGGGACAGGGTCCTTCCAAGAGCAGGTCAGGACGAAGCCTCAGAGCTGCCAGCCAAGACTGGCCTTGTAGGACCTGCTTAGCTCTTTCTGCCTGCAGTCAAATCAAACATTATTTATAGGTTTATAGGTTCCTGAGGATGCTCTAGAGTTAGCCCATTGCTATTTGACTTCCACGCCCAAGGTAAAAAGCATATGAAATTATACACTGGACACAAAGTATCAAATCTAGGAGGCAAGTTTTTCAGGCTAAAATGGAGATTGGGAAATCTAAAAAATTCAGAAGCTCATACGTGGAAGGTGGGCGCACTGGCTAGAGATATGCATGACATGGATATGCGGAGGTAAGGGACTTCTGGAGCCATGTGTCCCGAACCTCCTGGAATGCATGGTTAGAGAGGAAGAGACAGCCTGCCTGGCCACAAGTCCAAGTGGGCTCTGATACATGGCGATAACAACTGGGTGCTCTGGCCTTTGTCCTCTTCATATTTTGATTTATCACTTAGATGGGGCCCAAGGTCAGTCACTGAACAGACCACCTGAGCTCCTATGCTAGTCCCCTGTCCCCTGCATGGTTTCCTCCCCAGATACCCTTCACTTTTCTTTTCTTTTTTTTGAACCAGGAATCAAACTCATGACCTTACACTTGCCAGGCAGGGACTTAAGCCTCTGAGCTATCTCCCTAGTCCTCCTGTACTTTTCTTTCATCTTTGTTGCCTGGTTCTATCAATAAACACCCACTGAGGCTTCAGCTTGAGGCTGTCCATATTAGATGTTCTCATGCTGAGGGGTCTCAGGTAAGAGCAGCATTCTCAGGTCCAGACTGGACACCGACTCCTAGTAATCCTTTGTTTCATCCTTTGCACCATGCCACAGACGTGCACTGTGACAGTGGAGCCCAAAGACCCAACCAATTCAGTAAAACATGAAATAAAATACACCCATGTTCATAGAAATTTTATTCTGAAAACCAAAAAAAAAAAAAAAAAAAAAAAATGGGAAGAACCCCAAAGTTCACCAACACATGAATGGATAAAGTTTGGCCTAGATAGGATATCATGGAATGTTATTTGGCCTTTAAAAATAAAGGAAGGTAATTCTGGCACCTATTACGATATGGATGAGCTGTGAAAGACATTATGTTACATGAAATAATTGGTTCACAAAAGTAAAAATACTGCGTGGTACTTGGAATAATGAAACTCATAAACACAGAAAGTAGAGGAGCAGCTGCCGAAGACTGGCAAGGAGGGAGGACAGCTAGTGTTTAATTGGTATAGAGTTCAGATTTGCCAAGTTGGAAATGTTCTGGAGGCTAATTTCACAACAATGTAAACATGCTAAACACTACTGAACTGCACACTTAAAATGATTAAGATGGCCAGTTTTAGATTATAAGTATTTCACCACAATTAAAAAATGAAAAACAGCAAGAACAAAAAAGCCTGTTGTAAAAACAATTCACTGATTAACAGAGGTTTATGAACTGGTATCTTAGGCTTCCCGGGGACACAGTCATGTGTGGTCAACCTCAGCAGGGTCAGGGGAGGTGACTTCAAGCTAGACAGAGCAGCTGCCCTGGGGAGGCTTTGCTGAGGAAGGAGTGGGGTTGTTCTCTGACCTTTGCCTTCCTGGGAATTTCTCCCTCCCACTTCAACTTATGGAGGAAAACTCATTGTGAAAGGATCTATCGTTATGTTGTAAATGCTGACACAGCCCAGAAGCTTCTGCCTCCTCAGGGTTTCTGGAGACTGAGAGTGGGCCTGTCTCTCCTTGGTCACAGAGATTTTGTGAGTTCATGGACAGATAGAGATTTTTGCCAGAGTGGGTGGATGATCTAACAGAATGTTTCTCAAACTGAGATTGAGGATCTTTATGCAGGTTGCATAATTTCAGTGTCCTAAAGCCTATAATATAAGTATATCTTAAATCATAAAGCTAATTTAATAGCAACTACATGATCAATGTATTGCTAGTGTACTGGTAAATTTTAGCACTTTTTTTTATCATGTGCCTCTAGTGAAGGGCAAATGACACCCAGAAGCTTAGCATGTATGGAGGTACAGCGCCAAGGTAAGTCGAGGAAAGAGGTGGGAGATTTGAGCCCTCCACCACAAGGGGTATCAGGGTGGGCAAATCACACTCAAAACTGCCAATATGGCAACGTTGCTAGCATTATATGCATGTTGCAATCCATTTAAACAAAAATAGCAGCACTGAAGGGATCAATTTCTCACATCAACTGGAATTGTATTGACTTTTAAAGTTTTGTTTCCATTTGATTGGTGAGTTTGTGCTGATTTTCAATTTGCATCAGATATGTGTATCATGGCTTGCATATGTGTCACTTTAGTGGCTTAAAATAGGGTAGTTTGTGAATGCCAAAAGTCTAGGGTGTCTTTTCTTTAGAAGATACTACCATTCTCTGGGTAAAACCCCTAATAGTTACAGGAAAGGGTTAACAGGATCTCTCTCTCTCTCTCTCTCTCTCTCTCTCTCTCTCTCTCTCTCTCTCTCATCTATCTAGTGTCTATCATCTAGCTATCAACTATAATCAGGTCTTCAAGGAGATCCTTAATTAGAACTGTATGAGACCAATAACATTTCTTACTGAGAATAACTGAAGACACATTCAGGAATTCTAGCCATTGTCTTCAGCATTAATTCATAAAAACCTATAAATATAAAATATCTTAGTGTCTGTCTTGATAAAGAATCTGGTATGCTAACTTCCTTTTTATTAGCATTTTTTGTATTTGTTAGAGGTCTCACTACAAAGCTCAGACTCATAGTAATCGTCCTGTTTTTCAGCCGCCTCCGTGCTGGTATTACAGTTGTGCGCCGCCACACCTGGACTCTGGTATGCTAACTTTTAAGCTCTTCTCTCAGGCTGAGCCGAGGACACCTTTCTTATCCTTTCTGGTCATTGTCCAGGTTGACCATGTCTTTGGTCAATGTACAAGAATTCCTAGACTGAACGTAAGCACTCATTTCACTTTAAGTGGAATTCTGGGTAAGCAGTTGTTGAATTTAGCAACTACAGGATATGTTCTGTAAACTGGTGCTTTCTTGTGCTGCTTATGATCCAAGACACCCCTGCATATCGGTTGAGGTTTTCAGCTCCCCTCTCTTTGCCTGCCACACTGTCCTCCCAGTTATACTGAGGATCCCACCAGAGCGTAGGAGTGACCTGCGGATCTCTCTGGACAGGAAGGCACTTTCTGAGCAGGCAGCCCATTGAAACTATATTCCTACTTGGGTTAGAAACTTGGGCATTCAGATACTTTCCTTGTGGAACTACCAGAAATGGGGTGTAGGAGTGATTTCTGATTAGCTTCTCATGACTTTGGTCATGAAAGTGCGATGGCTCCCTACTCTTTATTTGGTGTAGGTAGTATTTGCTAGATGCCATCTATGTGACAGCTCAGCTACTGTTCTGGATTTTGTCAGTCTAAAAGAACAAAATTGTTCCTCATTAGTTTGAGGTCTTCTTGGAGAAGACACGCACATGTACATAGGCTGCAGAGCATTGTAGGAAATGTGCTATTGCACAGTATAAACACCGTACTCAGTTGTTAAGCCCTCTGCAGATGGAGGAAACTCCTTCCTCTCTTTCTCATCCCTTTCATCCTCTTCTTTCTTTCTTTCTTTCTTTCTTTCTTTCTTTCTTTCTTTCTTTCTTTCTTTCTTCTTCTTTCTTTCTTTCTTCTTTTTGTGTTTTAGGGAAGGGTCTACAGGGTGCTCAGATTCTCACTACTAGATTGGACTTGTAGTGATCTGCTTATTTACAGCCTGCCCAGTCTCAATTGCTGTCTCAGCACACCCCAGGGGCAGGGCCGGCCCAGCAGGCCTGGGAATTGAACTCCTGGCCCCTGTAACTGCTTGCAGACACTTTAATCCACTGAGCTATTTGGCCGGCCCCCTTTCATCCCTTTTCCCTCCTACCTTTCTCCCTTTCTCTTTTTTCTCTCTCCGTTGCCTTCCTTTTCTCCCTCTTTTCCATTTTTCTTTAGCTTTATAATGAACATACAATTTATTGATTAAAGTGTGAAATCCAGCGTTTTTTAGTATATGTCCAGAGTTGTACCACCATCATCAAATTGATTTGAACATCATTTCACCACCACAAAAAGAAACCCTGTGTCTCCCTGAGGGCTCATCCCTCGAGTCCACCTTCTCCTGATCTGAAACATCCACTAATTTGCTCTCTGCCTTAATGGATTTCCCTGTCTGGAATCTCATAGAGGTGCAACCACAGTTCTAGCTTCCAAGTAGATACATACAGATCTGCAAGTGTTTACTTTTCCATTAAGTAAAAAGCTGAATGAAGTTAAAAAAAAATGAACAATTCCTTGTAAGTCCATCAGAGAAATGGGATCCCAGGCAAACTACTGTCCTGAAATTGGAGATAGAGAAGGAGATACAGAAAATCACAATTTACTAGAGCAGAGAAACTGAGGAGAAAAAGCTTCCATGGGGAACTGCAGAGGAAGGAAAGCCTGAGCTTTAACCAACAAATTACTGCTGGTTCATTGTGGACAATTTTGAGAGAGAAGTCCAGAAAAAGCTTGGTGTGAGGGAATATTTTTGTGTTTTAACTCAGAGTGCTCAACCAGTAAACGATGGAGAAAAATCTCTTTTTCCTTCCAGCATGAGGAAGAAAGAAACTGTTTAGAAGTAACAGAGCATTTTTTTTTTCAGGAAGAATCAGACAGGAGCAATCAGGGTGTTGCAAGTCCTGACTATGCAGCACGTGTCATCCTATGTTCCAATCATCATTTTCTATCTGCCCTCCAAAAGGAGGCACAGGTAAGGATTATCCCACCTGACAATGGCATTTTGTTCTTTCCACTAGGAGAAGAAATTGCTCTGAGGAGAAATTGCTTTGCTGTAGTCTCAATTGCTGCTATATTATAAGAGCCTAATGGAACTGAAGGTGAGAAGCACTCCATAAATCCTGTACCAGCTAAGGGGATGGGAGGCGAGCTGTGTACTTGGTCGCTCCCAGTGCTGGACACAGGCGCACCACAACAACTCCACTTTATCACAGGACCTGAGAACACACCCTTCTTACCACCACATCACTCAACACATAACTTATAGCACTTCCTTTGGTCCAGAAAGTCTTGGCTGTCCATAGAGCAAATTAAGTTATAAAGGAAGTATTATAAGGCATTCTGAAAGTCAGAAAACAGTTTGAAGAGTTAGAGCAAACTCAACACTAGACCCAGATGTTGGGACTCTCAGATTGGGGATCAATAGGGTGAGGGTCCTAATGGATAAGAATAGAGTATGGAATAACAGAAGGGCAACTTTAAAAAGAAACAAAAATAAGTATGAGATAAAAAAAAAAACAAACCCAAAAAACACTGTGACAGAAGCGAAGAACATTTTGATGGGCTCATTAACAGACTAGACATTGCTCAGGAAAGAATTGTTGAGTTGGATGATAACTCAACAGAAATGCCCAAACTTGAATTAATAATAGTAAAAATGAAAACCTGAATGGACTGCCTGATGGAACAACTATAAAGATGCAGCATATAGATGCAATCATGTAATATGGCCTGTCATGACAGGCTTCTTCTACTTACCATTGTATAATTTCTTTTTTTTTTTTTTTTTTTTTTTTTTTTTTTTGGGGGGGGGGGTTTTTTTTTTTTTTTTTTTTTTTTTTTTTTTTTTTTCGGAACTGGGGATTGAACTCAGGCCCTTGCGCTTGCCAGGGAAGCACTTATTCTACTGAGCCATCTCCCCGGCCCACATTGTATAATTTCTTAGCAGCTTCAGAACAGGCAATAATTCTGTGTCCTCTAAACTTCCAGAGGGTTAGTGAGCTCCTGGAGAGAAAAAGAAAAGAAAGCAGTGATAGAGTATTGAGGATGTTTAAAACGAAAAAAAAAAAAAAAAAAAAATTTCTGGTCTCTTTTAAATGTATTTAGTACAGGGTCTACAGGTCTCACTGCATAAATCCAACTTGTAGTGATCCTCCTGTTTTCAGCCTCCCAAATGCTGGGATTACAGAGCCATGCCACCACTCCCAGTCTCAATCGTGTCTCAGCATGCCCTGGGGGCAGGGCTGGCACAGCATGCCGGGGATTGAATTCCGGTCCTTGCTCCTGCCTAAGTAAGCACTTTAGTCTGGTGAGCTATCTGGCTGGTCCCAAAAGGCAAAATTTTAAAAAGGCATAGGACTTCATTTAAATAAATTTTCTTTCTTGGCCCCTGGTTTGCTCCATACGTATAAATATTTTTCTTCTCATTAGCTTCCCTTTTGTCCTGAATAGTGAGTAATTCACCTAGCACACCATGGCCAACTGCTCAGGACTTCTGTACATGGGTTGGTAGAGACAGTTCCTCCCCTTCCCACCATTGTGATGGCTTCACTTCCATTAAAACATCCGTGACTCTGGCATCTCTGTTATTGTTTCTTTATGAGCCTGCTGCTTGACAGTGGGTAGACATAAACCTGCTTCACCTCTAGAACTGGCTTGATGAGCTGGCAAGTGACGTAGCTGCGGCTTGTACTGTTTTCTTAAGTGCAGTTAAATTCGCACTTGCAGAGTCCATAGAGAGGCTTGTGTCCATTTTGCTGAGTTACTGTGCAGAGGAGCTGAGATCTGGAAAGGTCTGGTTTCTCTCTCTCTGTGAGCCTGGTTGGCTTGAAGCCTGCTCAGCCGGCATGAGCAGCCTGGGTCCTTTCCACGCTGCAATCTCAGTGTTTATGGACCCAGAGACAGAGTCTCATAAAACCTGGCAGCCATTTAGGGCTGCAATCTCATGATTCTTTCTTTTTCTATATGAAGATTTGATTTTGGATCTGCTTGAAAAATGACACGGTTAGCTTGAATCATTGTAAAGTTCACAGTTAAAATAGAACTGGATAGGCAGTAGTTGAATCCCGCTATTGTAGTTAAACTACTTGTCACCTAATACTACACTAGCTTAAGAAAGGGTTTAATCAATCATTTTATGAGGCACATAGATGCCATAGCACTCTTTCCATCTTGTTCTCTTCTTTAACGATGTGCATCACTGTTACACCTCTGCCAGATAGTGTTTTAAGAATGTATCATGTATAAATCTGCTT
>NW_004524698.1:4411017-4412792 GCF_000260255.1 Octodon degus
TTCCTTCCTTCCTTCTTTCTTTCTTCTTTGTTTTCTTTCTTTCTTTTATTTCTCTGTACCACTCAGTTCTATTTATCAAAATATATTTATAAATGTTGCTCCAATAAGTTAAAAGCCTTTAACATGAGGCTTGAGATTGCCTTTTAATTGTTTTTAAAATGTGCTAATGAGAGTGGGCAATGGCAGCAGCAGTCTGGGATGGCGAGAGGAGGGGATGACAAGTGCTCAGAGATCCCACTCGGTGGAACGAAGCTTCTACGCAGGGTCAAAGGCTTCATCGTGGATCCCGACAGCTGGGGCCCAGAATCTGCTGCAGGGTTCCATTTCTCCTGAGAGATGGTTAAGCCACAGGAGCAGGAGTGGTAGCAGTGTGGCAGCAGTGTCATGAGCATATTTGCCATCAGGGGCCAGTGGGCTCCCAAACTCTGACCAGCCTAGTGTGGGGAAGAGAATGGGTAGCATGATCCCAGGACCTGTTAGCGTCTGGGAGTCAGGCATATATCAGCTATGTGGTATGCAGAAACTTATCCAATATTTCAGGTCATTGATTTACACATTTTGTGAAAGAAACATGGTAATATCGACCTAATGAGGGGCATTGTGAAGATGCATGCATGGGGAGTTTGTGACTTAAGGTTTGTCTGTACCTTAAGGGGACTCTGTATGATGTGAATCACTTGAGAACACCTGGCCAGTAACTTAGCTGGAAAGGCTGCTTTACTTGTTCATTCATTTATTCTGTGATTCATAATTATGCATCCAATGCCAACCACTAAATGCGTGGCAATGGGGGTTGGGGATACAACTGCTATGAATCAGGTTCTATCCTGCTCCTGCCAGTTTGCTGGAGGTGATGGCTACAAATGACAATTACAATCAAGTGTGGATAAATGTACACCGGGGAAAGTACTGGTGGCCTGGAAGCATCTGGAGAATCTGCTGACTTGGCTGGGCTAGTTAAGGAAAACAAATATTCCAAGAACGATAAGGCATAAAGCAGAGGAACGGGAGGCTAAATAAACTAGCAAATCACTCACAAATAGAGGTCAAAGAGATGGGGACAGCACACTATCTGTGGTTTTCTGGGTTTGGCTGGACGGGTGATTTGAGGGAACTATAAAAATGAATGCAACCTAGGGAGATGGAGAGACAACAAACCAACATGCCCAGGAGTTTTGCCTTTCCCTCCCTTACTTCGGGTGTTCATTCACTTGACTTTGTTTTCACCAAAGTTAGGATGCTGAGGCTTTTGCATATAGAGCTAGAAATTGCCATACATTGTTCATTAGCAATTACATGTTAAATAATAATTTTATATACTTAGGACAGTACTATAAATTAAACTTGCAAGCACATTTTATTTAAACATATAAAATACAGAAAAATGAAGGGGACTTCTGTCTTTTCCTAGGGGCCTTCTCTGCAAGGCAGAGCACTATGTATCCAGATCAGGCGTCAGAGCCTTGGGGTGACTTATCCATGTCTAAATCTCAATGTTTTGTCAGATGGGGCTGCATAATGTTTCCATGGCTCCATCACTCCCTGCCACTTAATATCTGGCTGACTTCTTCATACTGATATCACTACTTGGCCCAAAGAGCAACTGGACCTGGAAACCCTTCTGTAGATTACAGTTAGTGTCATTGCTCCTGATAGATTGATCCTCAGGTCCATCTGTGTTAGTTCATATACAAGTCAAACATGATAGCTGAGAAGGGATTTGGAAGTGTTCTCTCACTTTCTACCAACTCACGCCTTTTCCTTCTTTGAATCCT
>NW_004524698.1:4412957-4461020 GCF_000260255.1 Octodon degus
GTACAGGACATCTACCATAGGTCTGGCTCTCAGAACAGTGCTTATTTCCAGGGATGGGTCCGTCTAATCAAAGGCAGCAGGATACGGACCAGAAATGAAGTCAGTTCTGTTGTGTGAGATGAATACCCCGATGGGTGCAAGAGAAGCCAGGAGGAGTACCTAGGCCAGTGATGGTGAACCTTCAAGAGCTTTCAGAGATACAAATAGCCTGCTGTGGCATGTGTGCCATACGTTTGCCGTGACTGACCAAGGCCATCTGGAAGGAGGACAAGAACAGCGAGAATTAACAGGAAATGCAGGTGCATTCCAGGCACAGAGAACTGTGGGAGCAAAACATCAGAGTGGTGCCTTCACAGGATTTCAGGGCTGAGCACACAGCTTGGGGAGTGGGGACAGAAAGAAAGGGATCAGAGTTATAAATGGAGGATGAGGAGACTCCTGCTTTTCCTGTTTGTCGGACATGTAGGGTGGTGCTTGGCACCTCCTGGCAGCACTCCATGTTGAGATGGGTACTGACTCCTGCCCCACAGGAAGTCTGTATTTTTCAAAGGTTTCCTTAGAGGAAAGAGTCCCAGGAGAGTAGAGGGCTGACTCTGCACTGGCAGGAAAAATGGACTAAATGCAGGCCAAACCCAGAATAGCTCCTGGAGGTTGACCAGATGGAAATTAGATTACTGGTCTGTGTGGGTGTAGCTCTCCCGAGGCCAGTAAAAGGATGAGAACAGGCAGTGATCCATCTAGGGGGTGGGGAGCCAGTGAATATCTACTAGCCATGTTTTTAAAATATTCAAAGGCAAAGCAATTTTGAGGGCCTGTGTGTGTATGAGTGGGGGCAGCACTATTACTTATTGGTAGACAGGTTACCAGGAAGATTACTGACCCTCCCGTTTAGAATATTGATCTCTGGACGTGTTTGTGAAGTAGCAAACTAGAGGTAGCTTTCCGATCTCCCCAAGCTGGGAAGAACACAGAGACGCTCCCTAGGTAACTGTCACTAGGCACATGCTCTCCCATTAGGAAAATGTCTTAAAGAGGAACCTACTGGGGGTCTTCTCCTCTCACTTCTGTCTCTCTCTTTGTTCCTTCTGTGGAAGGCCACTTGTTTAAGGATCCCCAGGGCCAGGTCTGTCAACACAGAAGGTCTGTGTGGTTCGGAATTTTTCTCTTATCACTGGGTTGTTTGGGAACTGGGTTCAGGGAAATGATTGTGGCCATGCAGACAGCTAAGTGTCCCTGAATCCCTGAGGGCAGCCTGAGGGCAGGAGTGTCTGGTTTCCTCCTCTCAAAGCCACAGGGAGCTACACTGTGCTGAGGGATCACTGTGTACCTCAGCCTCCTGAGGAGACGGCTTCAGGCTGGGAGATTTGGGTTTTGTGTAAATAGGAGAGAGGATTTCATAAGCTTCTCGGAAACACGTAGACAGTCATAGCATTTGTCATCTGCTACCGAATTTGGCCTTTTCATCTTTGCGCAGGATATAATGGCAATGGGGCATGAATTCTGGGATGCATTTACATAAACAGCTTGGTTGCTGAGGATTTTTACCTGTTATGGGTCCAAGACACATGCAGGATTTTGAGTGTGACTCAAAGCAATTTCAATTAAAATGTCAAGAATGGAAAAAAAATCAGCAGTATTGCTGATCACTCTATTTTTTTTCTACATTTGTAATTTTTATTATGCTCAATGAACTGCTGGAAGTGATCTATTTTTGCCCTTTGAGCTTTTCTAAAGTGCCTAAGTTGATTTCCACATTTGGGTACCATTGTGGAGCACTTCAGTGGCACTCAGGAAAGCCTTAATTGATTCCCTACCACCCCCTCTTCCTGGGCAGGTGGACTCAATCTTTCCCACTTTGAATTTCCAGAGCCCAGAGCTCTTGTCAGGTCTTCTGCGTGCCTCTAGCACTAGCTGCTCCTAGCACATTGTTCATCCTTGAGTCAGCCCTTCCTTGGCTGTTCACTCCTGTTAGGGACCATCTCTCATCGACTTCTGTATTCTCAGTGTGAGCACAGTTCCTGACACAGGGCAGGCACTTACTGGGTGTTAAGTGGTCATCCTACTTCTAAGAGATGTTATTTATTTATTTTGGCATCCAAATGACAATGGGGTAGAGCACAAGCCTTAAAAGATAGGTAGGAGACAGGGGGATGGGGAAAGGCTTTAGAACCCAAAGACCCTTTTTTTTTTTTTTTTTTTTTTTTAGCTATTTCTGTCACTTTAGGCAATCATCAGTGTGATCTTTTGTATTCATGAGGTGACAGTATTGCTTTCCTTCTAGAGTTTTGGGAAGGGATTAAAAGGTGCAATATAAATAGAAGTGCTCCTTCAACTGTGATAAATTTTACTGACAGAATAGTTGTCTTTAATGATAATAAACCTCTGAGCCCAAAAGTTAGGAGAGACATCTTGTGTAGTTCCTTCATTCTTTCTGAATGACCCTGAGCAAGTAAATTACTTGGCCTCTGCCATGAGTGTCTTGTCAAAGGA
This sequence comes from Octodon degus, assembly GCF_000260255.1. Classification (NCBI taxonomy): domain Eukaryota; kingdom Metazoa; phylum Chordata; class Mammalia; order Rodentia; family Octodontidae; genus Octodon; species Octodon degus. The sequence continues at coordinate 4,415,448 of NW_004524698.1, forward strand.
GTCTGACAGTCCTATTTTCAGGGTCGTGGTGAGGATCAACCTATAAAGCACACAAACAGGACCTGAAGATTATTGACATTTGTGAACAGGAGCCATGGTTCTAGACAAGGAAGACACGGGCTTGTGCAAGGTCTCTCTTTTGCCTGCCCTCCCTGCCTTCTCCTTCTTGCTACCCACCCAAGGCTGTGCACACACACTTGCTCATGTGGAGGGCAGTGGGCCAGAGCCTCAATTCTCAGCCATAGCAGCCTTGGCCCTGTCCTTGCTTTGCATAACCCCAGGGATCTGATTGTTGGTTCATTCTGCTATCAGGAGTGGGGTGCAGTGAAGTCACTTCTGCTGAACTCACATCTAATGGGGAGATGCACCCAGGTGCCTAAACCCTAAACAGGCATATTCTAAGCAGATACATATTTCTGTCATATCTGGACCCAGAGTGGGCATCAATGATGTTTGTCATCTTTTTTTTTTCTTGCTTTGTAGATTGAACCTAAAGCCTTCGCACTGAACTATACCTTTTGTATATCTTGTCTTTTTAAGTTTTAGACAACATCTCACTAACTTGCTCAGTTACCCAGGCTAGGTGGGTTGGAATTGCAAATCCTCCTTCCTCAGCCTCCCAGAGTACTGTGATTACAGGCACGAGCCACCACACCTGGCTTGAGTTGTTGGTCACTCTTTAATTAATCATCCTCTTTTTCTATCAGTTGAACAATGTACAGTTTTGACATATTATACAGTTGTATAATATATAGAATAGATTTCTAACTTATGCCCTGAACATAAAGCACTTTGAAGCATGGTCAAGACCACAGGCCATGAAATTCACTAGTATTATGTTGCTGCATTAAGTTTTGTCAAGAAAGCTTGGCAAGCCAACACACAGAGCTGCTGTGTCATGATGATGCATCATGATGCTGTTTTGTTCTCTGTGCTGTGAGAGAATGCAGTTTGGAAAGACATTGTTGGCTTTTATTCCTTGTATCCCACTTATTTCTTTCCAAGAAGATAGACTGGTCTTTTTGATTGTGAACTTCCAAAGGGAGAAAAGAGAGCTAAGGGCTTGGGGGGGGGGTCAGTGGAAGCCTGGGGAGCTGGTGGGAACTGAGGGCATAGTGAGTCACAGCACCTGAGCTATTTATCTGTCCACACTTTAGGTTATCAGCAAGACTGGAATAAAACTGGTTGCCTTCAGTACCCAGAGATCCTGAAGCCCAGGGAACAGGGCTCCTGGCCCCAGAAAATCTGGATTCCTCTGCTGCAGCACAGTCTATGAATCGCTGGGCACCAGCTTTCCAAGACAGCCGGTCAGCTCTTTGTTTGCCCTGGCAGGTCAGGAGGCCCCAGGAGTTACCGAGATTGGACCTTAGAACCATTGCTTTGGAAAATTAGCAATGCTGGGGCAGCAGAATACGAGGTTGCAAACTTAGCCTTGCTTGGTTGGCAGTATTTACTTTAGAAATACAATTTCCAGGGGACTCTGTAGGGTCAGATGACACCCAGCTCAGTTAACAGCACCTGCATTTTCAGGACTGTAGACGCTTCAAGAGTTGATGGTGGAACAAGAGGAAAGCTGAGAGCCAAGATACAGAAGTGGGCCTGGTGGGGCATGGAGGGGCCTGTGATTCACCTGAGCCAGGGCTTTAATGTGCCCCTTCCTCTTCCCTCCCCCGTCTGCTCTCAGTGAGAATCCTTGAATGCTCTGGAGAGTGTGACAGTGACAAACCACCAGGCAGTTGCTGTGCTGAATGTGTTACACACTTCAACTCATCTAATACCCAAAGCAATCCCAGAAGCTGGGATTATGATCAAGCTCCCACCTGTAGACAAAGGTACAGAGATCCCAACTCACATAGATAGTAAGAGACCAAGCCAGGAGTAAGCCAGGCCACCTGGCTTCAGAATCATGCTCTTAGCAACTGCCTCCTTGACTTGTAACCTGTGGGCCAGGTACGTGGTGACACTTTGCATGTCCTTTTGTGGTTATTAAGAGGTAAAGTATTTTTTCAAGGATAAATTTTTACAAGTACTAAAGCAAACGGGGGATTTCTGGATAATCCTTGGTTATTTCATTTTTGCTGAAAGCAATTCTCTTCCTAGAACATTTCAACCTGGATTTTACTTCAACAAGTAACTTTCAGTAATTGAGGCAATCTTGAAGTGGATACAGTAAATAACAAAACCAAATCTGGTCTGACCTGTGGGGCTTGTCATTGGAAACACAGGGAGTGGCAGGATGAAATCACAAAAACATTTTCTTTGCCTTCCGGTAAGAGCGCTGAATCCCGGCAGAGCACATGCACCAGACTGAGTGTGTGGTTTCACCTGGCCCCTTCCATTTAAATGAAATTTGACTAGGGTTTCAGAGCATTATTACATCCTGGGGGAACTCCTGTATGAATGTAAACAAAGCTTACTGTTTGTTTATAGGCAAATGCCTAAAAGATCATGACAGGTAAAAGTTTAGAGGATACAATCACAATAATGGCATTGTTTAAAAAATGACTTTATTGAGCATGTGAATACTTTCTGTGCAGCGCTACTTTCTGAATTTGAAGATGGACCTTATTTTGTACTTTGAATTCAGAGTTACATCACAGAAGGATCATATAAAATAGATATATTCATGCCCTAGGTGGGTTTAAATTTTGTTGTCACAAAGAGAAAATGACATCCATGTGAGGAGATGTTTCCTTGGTTAGAAGTCTTCAAACCACCCTATTCTTCCTTAGGGGATTGCCACAGGACTATTTGTCTCAGTTAAAATAGGTTTTTGGCAATGAGAAGACCACTGAATGTCAAGTCATGTGGATGGTCTCTAATAATCCTTCGTATCTTTAATATCTGGCCATTACTTTTTATTTATGATCCAGCTTGGATTTGCATTTCTGCCTCTCTACTATAAAGTCATCTATTTATCCATATGTCCATCCATCCACCCATCCATCCTTCCGTCCATCCACCCATCTTTCTTATGTATTATATATTCCCTACCTTCTCAATAGCAGACTCCCTTAGAGCCTCTGACTGTCCCCTTCTGCTTTCATGATGAAAGCTGGACATTCCCAGCAGCTCCTCTCACCATGCACTGCTGTAGAGCACACTGTCAGGAAATCACCCTCAGGATCATTTCCTGGGACTTGACAAGTTCAAGTCCATTGTCCTGCTGAATTGCTTGTTGGCAGTTGTTACAGTAAGTGTTCAGTTCTGAGCTTATAGCACTAGATAGGAGGAGAGGAGGATATGGGGCAAGTGAAACATGAGGCCCAGCTTTGCCTTGTTATTCTTGTGGGACAGGAGATTTCCTCACATTGCACCCAGTCATGTGTGCCTTGCTGGAACAGAATTGGCAATTTTACATAGAAAAGGAGGATAAGGAGGAGAAAGAGGAGGAGGAAAGGAAGAAGAAGATGAAGAAGAAGAGGAGAAGGAAGAAAGAATAGAAGAAGGAAGGAAAGAAAGAAAGAGGAGGAAGAAAGCCACCTTTGAGAATCCTGATAAAATCCTTTCTCTTTCCAGTCTGTTTTACAAAGTCTATTGTATTTATACTTTAGGACAAAGTACATCTTGACATTCAAAGCAGAGTGATGCTGTCTTAACATATCCTTTCTTGGGCTGTAAGCCTCAGCAGCACCTTCCATCTGGTTGTAATGGCAGATAAGCTGTGGAGCCAACAACTGGCCCCTGGGAAAACACAGTGGACAGTTGTTTGGAGCACCCTTCAGTGTGTGTGAACAGAGTGGATCCCCTCCTCAAGTGGCTCCCATCTTCACTGACCTTCCTTGAATGGTGTTCTCTTTCATGTGACATGGAGAAGGTGCCTTTATACTGGGCTCTGAGTTATGTGACAGTTTTAAAGATCAAAACTTGACTGAAAGCTCCTGAGTTGGAAACCCCTGCCCATGGGCCTGAACCTAAGGCCTCTGTGATGAGCACAGCTGTCCTACTGCATCGTCTCGATTCCATATTGCCCTGGATAATTTGACCTTGATTTCAGAGCTAGTGTGGATAAAGCATGGCTATCTATCAGGCCAGAAACGATGGAAGCCTCCCCAACAGTGACCCATCTACTTGCACTGCCCAAACTATAACTGATCAAATACATGCACTTTGCAAAACTTAGGCAGCCTCATGATTATTTTTCCCAGTGCCCAGCTAATAAGGATACCATGAGGGCAATTTGACGTTTCTCCCTGGTTTGTGACTATGGCCTGCTCGTTGTGTCTGACATGTCACTCCTGCTAACAATCTTGGTGGAAGGAGACTAATCATGTCTTGTGGTTGGCACTTCCTAAGTTCCTTATCATTATGCCCAGAGGGTTCCAGCAGTCCATGCTCTGTCTTTCTCCCATGTCTTTGTATACAATCATGAGTCTTCTAATAAAGGAGATACATTCCGAGGGCTGCATTGTTAGATGACTTCAGAGTTGTACAAACATCACAGAATATACTTACACACTTATATAAAATGTATATGTTTATGATGCCAGTAGGTTATGTAAGCTTATATATTGCTTGACTGAATTGTTGTTTTGTGTTGCATGATGGTATTTTATTCCTTCTTAACATACTTCCCACTCAAGGTCCATGATTCAATAAATATCCACTGAAATAACTGGGTATTTTGCTGGATGCAAAATTAGTCTGCATCCTAGCATTTTCATCAATTTTCAGCCTTTTGGTTAAGATCCCTATACTACCACTTGTCCTTCCAGTCAACATTCAATTCTGTCTCTTGGAGGTCTGCTTTGATTATATGCCTTTTTCTTCCTGCACTCTTCCACCCAGGATCTGCCATGTACTCTTATCATGGCTTTTATACGTGTATCCTGATTGCTGTCTCTGTAGGCCTTTTTGCTAACTGTACTAATTCCTGAAAAGGCAAGGATAGCATCTCATTCATCTGGGCCTTCAGCAGCTGGTGCTCTATGGCTGTGCAGTAGGCTCTCAATAAATGGATAAATGTATGCTTATTTTCAAGGCGTTTTGTGAAGGTTTGGCTAAGAAACTATTTCTGGAATAGGGAAGACAAACCAGAGAATTTAATGTGATTTTAATTTTAACATAAACTTAAGGGGCTAGGCTGAGTAAACAAGAGAAAAAGATAAAATATTGAACCTAGGGAATGGTAATTTTGTCAATGTTTAAAATTTAAAAAATTCCATACAATTTTACCCAGAGAGAGAAGAAAAAAATTGCTATGAGAGAGCTATGAATTTCATCTTGTCTCCTGGGCAACCAAATTAATAATATTTCAGAGAGAAGAAGGACTTGAGACAGATTCTCACAGGTCAGGTCCGGTGTTCCAACCAAAACTCATTGAAGAAACAAAACAAGCTAGAGTTTCCAAATCAAGACAGGTATCAAAACCAGATTCAAAGGAGACAAGGCAGAGTCACTGTGTACAGTCCTCCTTGTGGATACTGAGAAGAAGATGGTGAAATAATGGAAATTCTGTGTGCTCAGCCCTGAGACATTGCAGCATGGATTCTTTGGTGTTTACAGCAAGGAAGAGCTAGCTGCTGAAGGAAGTACTTGTAAGCCAGCTCCTGAGGCCAGTAGTGAAATGTGATCAGCCCTGTGGCGGGCAGAGGAATACGGGCACAGGCTTTCTCTGAAAGGGGCTTGTGGGAAAATAGAGCTGCCCTGAGGATTGCATCTCACCTCCCCATTGTTCTCTGGCCTGAAGCGTTGTCATTTTAGCTCCATCAGGAGCAGATTTCAGGTCTAATCCTTGGCATGGTTGTTCATCTCCAGATTCTGGTATTCTGTGAATCAACCCGTTGCCATGGGGACAACCATTTAGACAATTCATTTGAACAAGGCCTTGTTAAGTGGGCCGAATAGGACCCAAGGAAGTATCCACTTCAGCACATGAGAGCCTCGCAGGCAGAACACTGTGTGATTGCCTGGCTAATAGACACAGCTGGTTGTCATAGGGCTTTGTCATTCATCCCTTTACCTCTTCATCCTCTCAGAATATGTATGTTCATTGCTTCATATATGCCCATGATATGAAACTTCAGAAGTGTTGGATCTGGCTTCCCAGACTTCCAGCATCCTCCTGCAGTGCTGGTTTTCCTTTGTCAGCACACTCCTTGCAACAGGCCACGACAGTTGTCTCCATGCAAAGACAGCTGCCTTCTACCTAGTTACAATGGAGAAGATGTATGCTTCTTCTACACACTGTTAATAGCGTCACTTTTGAAATCTCTAACTTCCCTGGTGTCTTAGCTACTTTTCTTGTTGCCAAGACAAAATACTCAACACCCAAAGCTGAAGGCTGAAAGGCTCACAGTTTGTGGAGGGTTCAATTCAGAGTTGTCTGGCTCCAGGGCAGGATGGCATGGCTGAGGACAAACAGCTCACAAGAGACAGAAAGGAGCAAAGTAACAAGGGACCACACAGTGTTTTCTATCTCTTGTATTTTATCCGGGCTACTTGGGATGGGTAGCACTCACATCCTCAATCTTAGTGCCCTTGATCCTAACATTACACCATGAATCAATCCCATTACCACACATTCTAGATCCAGCTACCTCTGAAAAAACCCCACCTATCACTGCATGAAGCTTTGGGGGGACATCGAGACACAGGCCATAATACCTGGGCTCTTAGAGAAGTTCCATCTGTAGAAGGACCCATAGGCAAGCCTAGCGCTCCAGACATGGGGTTGGTGTGCAGATGCAAGTCTAAAGTGAAGGAAAAATATAAAAGCCACCGAGGCAGCCACTGCTCTCCGCAGAGCCCGTGCATGTAATCAGTGTGAAGCTGTTCTCAGGGCCATGCTCTGAGAAGGAAATAGAACATTACACAAAGATTTGAAAGTCAGTGATCACGTGCAACAGAGAGCAGCATCTCATAGGGCAGTTGGATGGGGCTGCTTAGCAGCTGCCAAATGACACTGGAGGCCTAGAGTGTTGCACACTGCTGTAGCCTTTCAAGTCCTTGCCCTGGTCCTCTGAGATATGAATGTATTGATTTTCAGAATGACACCAACACAATATCAAGAAAATATACAGATGTTCCTCTGTGTATCTTGAGGTTATGGCTTGATAAATTCATTGTACATTGACAATGCCTAAGTGAAAATGCTCTCAGTACACCTAGCTTACTGAACATCACAGTTGAGCAGCACAGTGTGCTATGGAGTACTGATTGCTTCCCCTCATAATCACGGGGCTGACAGGAAGTTAGAGCTCCGAGAGCTCGTAGTTGGCATGGGCAAAGAGTAGAGTAGCACCTCTTGCTAACCTAAGATGTGATGCTTTGGGTAGATTTCCAATTTGAGTGGTGTGGGAGCCGTTCTCCACGTGTGTGGGTAGATCACAGAGGCCAACTTTGGGGGCTGTGTATGGGTGGTCCTGGCTCCTTCTCTGGGGCCCTTCCCCTGTCTTGCTTCTCACCTGCCAGGAGCTGAGCCTCTTTGCCCTGCAACACTTTCTGCCATGGTGGTCCAGCATTGGAGGTAGCTGACCATGGGCTAAATTTCCTGAAACTACAAGGCAAATTAAACCTTTCCTCCTTTAACTTGTGGGAAAGCTACTACAGAGAAGACTGTTCAAATTTCAAAGTACAGTTTCTGCTGTGTATTGCTTTTACACCACCATGAGCTAAAAAAATCCTAAGTCAGAATACTGCAAGCCAAGATCACACAGCTAGGAATAGGCACAACTGGGGATTAAACCCAGGCTGTCTAGCTCCAGAGTCTTTCATGGTTAATTAGCACCACTGTTGGGGGTAGAATGCACAACATCCTAAAGAGGAGATGCAGAGGCATGACTGTCCTCTAGGCAGTGTGTGCTGGATCCATCCACCATCCGTGGTCAGGGCAAAGGCCAGAAAATGGGGATAACTTTTTGGAGGCTGTAAAGATAACTGATATAGGGTGTTGGCCAAGCTGAGAACAGGCAGAGACTTGAACCTTCTGCCTCTCCCAGTGTCAAGTCTTGAACTAAGAAGCCCTATTCTTGGCCTGTTCTCAATTTCCTGTTTTCTAGTTGGACAAAGACCAGGGGCTCTTGATTTAGGATAACAAGATCAAGGGGCAAGGCAAATTCTGTTAAGTTATCTGGGTCCTTTTGGTACCACAATGTATAGGATCATATGGCCAGGAAACCTTTTTAATAAGTAGAGGGCATGTGTGTGATAATGCCCCTTCCTCTTCTTGGGGAGCATTTATTCAGTAGTCCTCAAGGAGGCTCAGTATGCTGGTTGTCCTACAACTTCAGCCTGCTGTCCTGCTATTGAGGTTTCCATCTGGACGTTGACTGATGCCAGTCATTCCTAAGGATACAGCTGCTGCTTCTGAGTGGATACCTCAGCCACAGGGAGGGTGTGGAAGAGCGAGACAAGTTGGGCTGGCCAGAATGTTTTCCTGTATACAAGCAGTGTGGAGATTGGGAGTTGTGGGCAGGGTCACTGGATTATTCCAGGGAAGTAACTTTATCTTTCCAAACTCTAGCATTGGCATTTATAGTGTATGACCAATGCACCACAGGTTATTTGGGACAACACAAGGTGCCCAGCACATAGGAAGGGCTCAGCAATTTGAACTTTTCCCCCAGACATTGTGCTCTTACTTATGAGAATACCTCCACTGGGTAGCTGAGGTCATTGTTCTTGGGCAGGTCTTCAATTTGCCTCTGACCATGAGGGTTTTAGAATCAGAGATGCTGTCATATTCCTGGGTAAAATAGAAAGTGATGGAAAAAGAGGTGGCAACATTAGAGTTTCAGGATAGACACAGGGGAGTGAAGATTACCAGGTGGCAGATAGAAGCTACAGTGATTTAAAAAGAAAAAAGAAAAACCTGGGGGAAATAATTGTCTATAAATTCATTCCACTGTACTGTAGTAGGTATTGGGGGAGTTTTCAAGTTAATGTCTTTTGTCAAGTTCTCAAAGTACAATCTCAACAAAGACTTACTGTCTCCTAGAAAGGTTCTACAAAGTGAAAGCAGGGACTTGGAAGATCACCTAACAGGAATGGATCACCTGCGAGCAGAACAGAGAACATCTCACAGACACGCGATCCCATTTCAATCCAGATTCTGCTGGGGTCAATGTTACCTTACCAGACCCACCCCAGGTGACGAAGTGGGTTAGCAGGAGGCAGACAGAGAGTTTAAAATCAGCTTACTCTTTGCCTCTGCAGATTTTCATCTACAGAGACAACTTTATTGCCAACTTTTTGGTGAGAAGGAGCAGCTGAGGCATATGCTCTCCCTGTCCTATGGGAACATGACTTCAAATGTAGAGACATGGGAAAACCCAACCAAAACAGGAAACAAGCATCCAAGTGGAACTGACTGGGGTGAAGGATTGCAACTGGCTGAGGAAGAAGGTTAGAAAGTCACCTGTGGAGACAAAGCCCACAGATTTAATTTGCTATTGATTTCATTTTCAGAGGAAAGAAATTGCCTCTGCAGCCAGTGTGCAGCTGTGCAGAAATCTCTGTTTTCTCATCCTGCCAGGACTCCCTCTTCCCCAAGCTGTAGCTACCCCACGTGTAAAGTTCCACTTACGCCCAAGGCAATGCTGTGACGTGGGAGCCTCAGCTTGCCTCTTGCATGCCAGGTTTGGCAAGGTGTTCTACACACCTGTAACCTGTTCTCACCCATGATCTTTAACAACAAGCAAGAACTCCAGTTTTGCATCCTTGATACAAGTAGATATAAAAGTAACCCTACCTGGGATCAAACATAAGCAGGTGAACTATTGCTCAGAGACCCCTCTTCTGGTGTTTTCCTTTTAGGCCATGAAGAAAATGACATCATTCATCACCAGAGCGGTGTCCTGTGTCATGTTCTTCTGTGAGCACAAACACTCTTTGCCACCTGACCAACTGGGAATGGCATGTCTGCCACCTGAACTGTGCCAGGCAAGGGACAGGTGGGTCAGCTGAGACTGGGGCCCAGCCAGGCCCCCCATCACAGAAGAAGAAAGCTCTCAAATAAATACCATATGATTTAATTGAATCTGAGTTAGGAGATATGGTTTTTAAAGACACTAATTATGGCAGCAGCTTGGCATCTATATTAGTGAGGTAAATCTCATAGCGTATCTAGCTCCAGGCTGGTCCCTGCACTGTTCTCTTCTCTTCCTTTTCTTTTTCCTTTGTATCTCAGTCTTGCCACTTACAGTGACTTTCCCCCCTTCTTTCTGGCGACTTTAGATCTCATTATCTGGGCCATGACTCCTATTTCTGGTCAAAGGCAGGATAGGATTTTGTGTGTGTACACGTGTAAACACATACAGGTGTGTTGGAGTGTTTTGTCCTCTGGAATGGGTATGACAAGGATAGAAATGGCACAAGGACTCATTTATGACACCATCGTGGAAACGTGTGTAAGAAAGCAATCTAGACAATTCCCTGCTTTAAAACAGCTGATGATTGGCGGTAGGGGTTAAGAAAGGTAAGAAAGGGAGAAGAAGACGTTTTTGTGAGCATCCAGCCTGGAGAAAGCATCAGCGGAATTAGGTGCTTGCGGGGTGTAACGCAGCCGTGGATGATTTAACTCTGACAGGAGATCTAGACAGAGTCGCATTTCCTTCAAGATTACTTTGTGTTTCACCTAAAAACAGAATACTTAGTATTAAATATTAAAATACAATTATGAGTAAATGAACTCATTATTGCATTTAATATTTATTTGGGATATCTTAGAGGTGAGTGGTTCCAGAGATTGTTCAATGCCTTGGCTGTTTTTGCATGCTTTTTCTATCCTTCACTCCCCTTCTCAGGGCTGCAGGATTCTTGTTCTTGTGCCTTATGGTCTCAAGGCGGCTGCTGCAGTTCCAGACATTGTACAGACACCCCAACCTTAAAGAAGGGAGCAAAGAGCTTTAAGATAGCTCCTCTTCATAAAGCTATCAATTTTTATTTTATTTTATTTTATTTTATAAGAAAAATCTTTCCTGGATTCTTTAGGAAACATTTCCTTATGTTTCTGTGCTAGTCTTTTTGTGTTGCTGTAATAAATATACCTTAGAGTGCAAAATTTATAAACAACTGAAATGTACTACAGGGAAGGGAAGCTGGGAACTCCAACATCAAGGCGAGGGCAGGCTCAGTGTCTGACAGGGTCTATTTCCTGGGTCACAGATTGTGCCTTCTTCCATTTGCTGGGGCGGTGGAAGGGTGGGGCAGCTCTCTAGCACTTCTCTCATAAAGGTGCTGATGCTCCTCATGACAGCTCTGTCCTTATAATCCCCTCCCAGAGATCCCGCCTCTAGGATGCTCAGCTCAGTGACTGGGCTGCAACAAGTGTATGGAGGTGGCAGTCACACTCACGGTGGAGCAGTGAAATGCATCCACCCCGGGGCTGGTGCGGTCAGCCCACTGCAACCCAGATGCTGTGAGCAGGGTGGGAAGGAGACCCAGAGTGCTCAGCCAGCATAGTCGCTGTCCCAGTTTCCTCCAGCACGTGCAAGACAAAAGCTGCCTGTCTCCCGCTAGCTACTAAGTGTTTCCCCACCCCCACCCTGCAGTGACCCCATAAGCATCCTTCACTGCCACTGACTGTGCAGGGGTCCCCACAGGAGTCTTGCATCCTGTCGCCACGACAGGACCCTGCTCCCTCCACTCTGGCTTCCCTGTGGGATTCCCACCAGACAGGCTTGGGATCATCCTGCCCTAGATGTGCCACTCAACAGCATCATGCCCTTGAGCAAGTTACTGATCTCCCCACCCACGCACACCAGTAACACATGGAGCACAGAACAACTCGTATCTTACAGAATTACTGTGAGGACTGAACAACGCCTATGACACACTCAGCAGCATGCCTGGCCCAGAGATGCTCCATGCATGGCAGTTTTAACAGCTGGCATTTATAGAGTCTTACTGCATGCTTGACTATGGTAAGGAAATTAACTTGCAATTTCCTACAAATAAACTCATTTAATCTTCACAACAACTCAGGGAGACCCAGATTGGCTTTAGGTTATTGAACAGCTCAAGGAATGAGAGAGAAAAGGGAGACAGTGAAAGGTGGAACTGAGATGAAAGCCGGGTAAGGCCACAAGTGTGGCTGATTAACCGCTGTGTGATTTTCCTGTCCAATGCAACATTACTCTCCGGGAAGAGGAGTTGTGCCTGGCAAGGACAAAAGCTTCCAGGCAGGCAGTGGACCATAGAGAGCAGGCATCTGGAATAACCCCAGGCAAGTGGCTGCAGAAATAGCAAGCTCTCTGAAGGGAGGAGGCCATGGTCCTGTCCAAGTGGGCAGCTCTGTAGGAAAGGCCAAGAGGGACTGAGGCTCCGCACTGCAGCCCAGGGCTTCTGCCCAGCTACTGTGTTTGGTGACTCTTGCAGCAACCTGCGCTAATGTAAAGGGACCGCTTCGGAGAACCAGTGCCTGGAAGCCTCCTAATCCCAGTGAAGTTCTTGTAGATTCTTTTCTACGTGGGGACCACTGAGATGCTGAAAAAAGCTCATTGTCAAAACCCAGCACCATGAAGTCGTTTGGACACTCTTCTTAGAGTCCAGCATTTCCGAAGGAAGTAAGACAGGCTGCACTGGCCATCTTCCCTTTGGCTTCCAGAAATTCCACACAAGTTGTTTGAAATGATTTCAACTGACAGACAGCAAGCAGCATCACACATTCAGAAGCAATATGGAGCCCAGGAGCTAAAGCCCCTTTTGGTTTGAAATAAGCCTCTCCTCCAAGGAAAAGGGCAGGGAGGGAACACGAAGGGGAACAATCCTTGCTTCACTGACCATCCTAAATTTAAGTCATTTCAATTTTTTCTTGATGACATTTCTTGTGTAGTGGAACCATATATGCAAACATCAGTGAGCGCATTAGGGGCCATTTCATGAAAAGAAACAAATCTCAAAGCATGCTGCAAGGTATTCTAAGGGATGCAGTATTCTTCATTTTATTTTTAATGGGATTACTCTAGCATCTGTGGTAGGAAGAAGAGGCCGGTGCAGTTGCTGGTGGTGCTCTACGGAGAGGATCTCCTCCGCACACTCTTCACCCTTTGTTTTTGTGTCATTGCCTTGGGAGGTTTTCAATTATATCAAGCTGAATGCTACAGGAAGACTTGCTCCGCATGGAGTAAGGGATGAGAACCCACAGAAAGGAGCCAGGAAATGCGGTTGTATGGGTGCCTCCAGAGTGGCCTGCACTCTGCACAGAATGGATGCAGCAGGGATCTGTCCAGGCCAGGCTTCCAGTTGTTGCTTCCTTCTGTCCGTGTGAACATCATGGGGACAAGGACATGTTTGCCATTTTTAAAGCACCTTCTTTCACATTATATCACAATGGCATAAGATGGAACTAAGATAATGGAGGGTTTATTTCTTTTCTGGTTTTACAGAAGAGAGAAGTCTAGGCTCAGAGTGGCCAAATGACTCGTGGAGGAAGGGCTCTGGCTGCCATCTCCGGAATGCAAACATTTCAGGCCCCAGGCTTTTCCACCTATAAGATGTGGGGACTTGTGGTTCAGGATGCTTCAGGAAGGTTTGTGTGGCAGGAATTGGAAGCACACATTGTTTGGTGCACCAACTTATTGCCTCTGTAGAGTCTGGGTTTGTTGGATTCTGCTGGGCTTTGGGAATCTGGGGGTTTATCAGCAGTGTATGTTTAGACACTAGCATCAAGACCATATAATTTAAACCCTTGAAGGCACTTTAGAGGGCTACCCAGGTAGTTAATACAAATGAGGAAAATGGCACTCAGAGAAGTTAGTTAATTGACCCAGGCCCATGCCAGTAATACAGAGCAAGCACTTGAACCCAGACCTATCTTCAGGTTCCCCACCAAAGTTTCTTTTCTCTGTTGCTTACTGCCTAGGATTTTGGTTTATTTCTGTGGCTGTAATTTGAGGACTAAAAAAGTGATGAAGAGGAGGCTATAGACAGGTGGAGAGGGGCAAGGATTTGGAGTTGGTGGGAGCTGAGCTCACATTCCGTCTCACTTATAGGACGACTGTAACCAAGGGCACATTCAAAGAAAGAGGAAGGAGAGAGCAGTGGCTTGTGCAGGCCGAGACCACACATTTTTCTTGAGACAGTGGCAAGCTGCAGGTAGAAGTCTCCCATTTCCTTTTCATAGGTCCAAGTGGGTGGTCTGTCCTTAATTAACTGGAAGAATAAGGAACGGCTCTGGCCTCTCCAGCAGGAGGCAGTGAGGCCAGAATGGGCCTGGGGGGTTCAGAGAGAAGAAGGTGGGACTGAGGCCCCTGCATGGCCTCGTGGGCTGGAGCAGGCTGTGCGGAGCAGGCTGTGCAGAGCAGCAGGGGAAGAGTGAGGGGAGGCTGGCTTGGGTCCTTCCCCTGGCGTAACTCCTACCTGCGTGCTTAGTCTTCATTCCCAGGATGACCTGGAGAAAAATGCTTCTCTTTGAGAGCATGATGGAATTTAGGAAAGAGAGAACAGGCTCATGGTGACTGGAAGTGTGTGAGGGAAATGCAAAAGTTTTCTAAAATGCATACTGATTTTGCACCATCACCCAGATATATCACCTTGGCGTTTCCTGCTCCTTTAGGAACCAGGGAAAAGTGGTTCAGACTGCCCGCTCTTGGCACGCCAGAACACCTTCACTTCAGAACAGATTGTGTCCTTGTGGTTATGCTGCCTCGCAGCTGCGTTTCTGCAGCATTTGTTCCACTTGAAGTCCACATCCCAGCCTGAGGAGGCTGCTCCTGCTGTCCTTAGGTGACCCAGACATCCATCGCAGGGTCTTTCTTCTCTTTCCACCGATCTCCTCAAACTCCAGGTATATTTATTTTATGAACAAGTGAGTCAAGAGAGCCAGGCTCACTGACATCAAAGCCAGGGAAAGTTCAATGGAAGAAAACAAACTGGATGGTGAGAATTATTCCTTTCAATAACAGTTCCCTTCTGAGGCAAGCTGGGTTGGTGTTACAAAGACTCTGTCTGTGCCATTGTTTGTGTAATGCTGGGTTCCCAGAGCAGGGTGGATGTTTAAGACATTTGTTAAGTAAGAACAGGGAAGGACAATCTTGGATCAGGAAGCAACCTCTCAATGATTTGTGAATTTTGGGAAAGTTTGTGGAATAGGAAGTTAACTAGGATCTTTCACTTTCTCATGTGAAAATTTTTGTTGTTGTTGTTGTTAGCTTGTTGGAGAGAACAGGAGTTGGTGTGGAACTCTAGTCACCTCCCATGGAGTCAGTAGCATTTTGCTGAAAATATATAGTATTTAGACATTTGCCTAAAACTTGTGTTATTCGCTCCTACCACACTATCCACCTACTAGGATTCTTTGCAGACTGCATGTTCTGCATTTCTGAGGTTGCCATGGTGATAGAAGCTCTAGGATCCTGGGCCATAAATAAGTACACTAAGCATTTTCTCTTGTCTGGGTGGGGGACATCTCTGGGCCTGGAACATACCCACATACCAAATGTGGCTCAGTTTTCTTATGTGAACAGTGGAATTGCCAACATTCAGTTTACTCCATACTCTGAAGACTCTCTGATGGGCAACTTCTAGGCAACATGTAAAGCAAACACTTCCTGGCTCCAGCCTTAGCACGTCTGGCTGAAATGTTGGAAGGTCCTGTGAGAACAGTGAGTGCTTGGATAATTTCATTGCCAGTAGAAAGTATCTGTGTAGGACCAAAATGGAAAAGAAGCTGCCTGTGTTAGTCCTGCTGCTGAGTCAGATTACTTAACCCACCCATCCATCCATCCATCCATCCATCCATCCATCCATCCATCCATCCATCCATCCATCTATGTGGTCCATCTAAAAGCCCTGAGAGAGTTCAGGCTTTTGTTGTTTTAGAACTTTCTCTTATGTGGCTGTTTCTGCCTCTGAGCTATGATGGGAGATCCCTTCTTACAGGAATCAGAAGTGGAGGCTGTAGTTTGGGTTTGGTTGCTCATGCTCCTGTGTTGGGAGCAGAGGATGCAAAGAAATGGGAAATTGGAAAAAGCCCTTCCAGATGTTCATTACTGTGTGTGAAAAGTCAAGTTGATTTGCAGAAAGTTGCTGTTTGATCTACTTGAAGGGTATGCTGAATAGCCCTTTATTCAAGAAATACGCCCACATCACTTCCATCCGTGTGTGATGTGAAACAGATCTCTACATGACATTCTTCCTTTCAAAGAGAATAGTCCTTCCCACCCCGATCCTATTATGTAGATGAGCTTTAAGAAGACATTACATGGAAAGACAAGAGCGGAAAGAGCAGCTTAAATCATTTTAAGACTTGACTGCTCTCCCCACCGGTGTCCTGGTTGGCTGGGGTTGAGAGGTGCTTCTAGGATGTGTAACACAGCCACACTGATCCTCTGTGGTGTTTCACCCAGTGGCCCAGGCCACACAGTTAGAACAGCAGAGTGCTCGTCTCTTCCCTCCCATCCCTCTAGAATGGGTTCTTTCTCTTACATTCCACCCACAATGAGCTATGTACCATTCTTCAAACATGGCCTTTTCTGAGCTGTTTTTGTGCCTTTGCATATTTATTTTGTCTGAATTTCTCTCCTCATTTTGTCCTTTCTGTGCGACTACCCACACATCCTTCTCCGCAGTCACCCTCATAGGAAGCCTATGCTGATGCCTGAGCCACTTTATCATAGCTCAGTCTTAACCCTTTGTAGCTCATCAGTCTGATGTCATCAACATCTGATTAGTGTCTTTGTCTCTCCAGTCCTGTGTGAGGACAGCAACCTGTGTCTTTTTATCTCCCCAGATTTGTGTCTCAACAGTGCTTGGCCCTTAAGGTATGCTCATCTAATTAATTATTGGACTATCTATCTCAGCATTCTCAAAGTCAAGAAAGAGGATAGCAGCTCTTACAGAACCCCTTATTCCTTCCTTCTGGTGATGCCAACCCTCTGGAGGGAGCTCTGAGGACCTTGCTGAAGCAAAGCCAAGTGGTTGGGTTTACTAAGGAGACCTGAGTCTGCCACAGTGTTATATTCAGATTCTACCCGCAGTTGATTAGCAGTGTGTACCAGGCCCTCTCCACTTGCCATGCCAGTCAACTCTCACAATGGCAGGATGAAATAGGTGTTAATATCTTTGCTCTCTATTTGAGGAACTGAAACAGAGAGAGATTATGAGCTTGGTTCAAAACTCTAGACCTTCCACTAAATAAGGAAGCCAGAGTTCAGTCTCTGTCAGCTAAAGTTCAGGGTGTGCTCTTGCTCACTGAGTCGTATGGATTTTGGTACACTTGTCAGAGTATACATTTAAGCACTATTGTAAAGGTGGAAAGGGCTGGGCAAGGAGGGCTGAGCTCAGCCAGAACAGCCTTTTCACCTGTAGGCTTAAACTCGGGCCTGGATGGCCCCTGGACTAGTACGAATGCTCAGAAAATCCATTTGGAAAGGCACTTCTGGGCCTCCTGGAATAGGAGATCTGCAGGGTCTACAGATAGCAAGGTTGCTACTGAAGATTAGATATAATGAGTGTATACATACACACATAGATGTGCACACACACACACACGCACGCACACACACACACACATGCACATACACAGGACTATACTCCCTCAAACTCTCTTGACCTTTTACTGGGGACAAGGCAATTGCTAGGGGGTGAGTCTTGTGTGGGGCCTGGTAAGACTGCAGCAGTGACTCTACTCCAAAACAACCATAGCAAGAGCAAGCCCTAGGGACCAAATGCTCTCCTCCTGCCCTGGGTTCGCCCAGAGTTCTGGGCAGCAGTCTGAGGTTGAGGAAAGAGGCTTCCAGCTGTTCCACATCAGCTCCAGGCAATGGTCAGAGCCTGGGATTTGTCTGGGCTTTGTAACCCCTGAGGGCTGTGCTGCTTGCTGCTGACCAAGAAGCTGCCAAGAGGCCCCAGAAAGGCTGGAGAACAAAGAGGCAATAAGCACATGCTGAAACTTTTTACCAGCTGGCTCTGTCCCAAACCAAAATGAGAAATGAATTGCTGGGGCAAACGTGTGTGTGTGTGTGTGTGTGTGTGTGTGTGCGCGCGTGCGTGCGCTACACTGCTGGGAAAGAAAATTCTGTGTTAGATAGGAATGTTCACTTTGGACCATTGAAAGCTGTGATCAAATGAATACAACAAATTTAATTTTCTACAGATGGATCTGCTGAAAAAATTGACCTGACAAGCTGTGAAGTTCTGGCACCTCAAGTTTCACAAGTACTTACATTACTGAGGGGGAAAGCAAAGTGTCTGCTTCAGCTTAAGACTGTGAGTAGGGATGTTCATTCTGATCCTGAGTGAAATCTTGACATCATTTATGGTTGTCATTTACTAGGTATCACTTATGACCAGGGCAAGTGGGTCTAATCTTACAGATATTATCTATCATGTTAGAAACAGTGCTACTGGCTTCCTATTCTTTTCCTCATGTTAAAGAAGAAGAAATTGCTGTTCAGAATGCATAAGTCATGTATTCCAAATCACACTACTGAAATTTGAATTCAATCCTTTCAGATTCTTAAAATCCATGCTATTTTTGCAAATATTTATCACTCCTAAAGCTATGTCTCAGGTCAGATCAATATTTATGTGAATATAACTGTTTTATCAATACATTGCCTTTTATTTATGATTCTAAATTTTAATCAATATATATTATTTTGGAGAGTAAGAATGGTAGGTTTCCTTTTGGCATTTTCATACATCAGTGCATTGAATTTTCACTTCAGGGGGGTGTGCTGTTATCCAAACAGATCCACAAGTCAAGGGTTCCACCCAGTTTCTGGTGCTCAATTACTTTTTCTGTATTATCTTTGGTAAATAAATACACTTTGCAGCTTTCTTTCTATTTATTAAGGCTCAGTGAATTCATGTCTGTAAGTTGCTTCCAATATCTTAGGTGTGAGATACATAGTGTTCTAATTATCATTTTGCTTGATTAAATTTAATAACATTCACTGCCACTATTTTTAAAAAAAATTATTTATTTACTTATTTGATATAAAGCCTTGATACACAGCTTGGACTCATAGTGATCCTCCTGTCTCAGTCTCCCCAATGCTGGGGAGTGTGGGATTACAGAAGTGTGTCACCATGCCCAGTTTCACTGGCCAGCAGGACGTGCGGAACCAGAGGTCATCATCCTGGGTCTTGCGCTTTCCAGGCTGGCACTTAGACAGTCGAACTATCTCTCTAGCCCTCACTGGCACAATTTTCAGAAAACTGAGAAGGTGTGTTGGAGAACCATGGCTCTTCTTCAAGGTTATGAAGCTATGGATTCTTGCTAACTGTTTCTTCCTTAACAAGGTAGAAACTGCTGTTTCAAGCGTGGAGGCCAGCTGAGTGAGCAGGCCCTGGAGTAGTTCTCCTGAGGACACTGCAGCCTGCTGGCTTCTCCCAGAGTCATGCTGCTATGGTTTGAGCTACATTTAGGCAGGAGGGGGACTGTGGGAAGAATCTCTAACCACCCAAAGGCCCCTCTTCCTTGGATATTAGCTCCCAGAGACTCTTAAAATCATAGCAATGAAGGCCACATGAGCCTTCTTTCCTTATTTCCAGCTCCTCAAAGAATGTATGTATGTATGTATGTATGTATGTATGTATGTATGTATGTATTTGTCTTTTTTTGGCTGACTCTGTCCCCTTGGGCCTGGCATGGCATGTAGTGTCCCCTGCACCTACCTAAGCTTGCCTAAGTAGCCACTTTAGACCACTGAGCTATCGCGCCAGCCCAGAAATGATTTATTTAAATGCTTGTCAAATGCTGAATAAATAAGAAAAAGAAATCCCAAGAGCAAGACTCAGGATAACTAGATTTTGATCGTGACTTTAAAAATAAGTAGGTGGGATCTCAGTCTGGGATGTAACATCTTTGGGCCCCCATATTGTTTTCTTAAAAAAGAACAACAGAAGCTCTTAGGCCTACTCCAATGCAGGTCACTAGAGGTGATCTCTTGCACAAATTCTTTGTAATAACAGATGTTGACAACCTGCAATATGCATTGTACTCTGTTTCATAGTGAACCCCATGGAACACCCCAGATTGACTCAACTCTGACTTCCTTTAGAGTACTGTTGTGGTTTGTGTCTAGTTGTCCCTCCAAAGCCTCATGGAGTCACTGAGATGGCTTCTAGAGCTTATGGTTAACTCAAGATCCAATGTTGCAACTATGGTGTGAGTGCTACACCCACCCTGGGGCAGATAACCTAGATAGCCTGAATACAATCTAAGGGAGGGGAGAGAGGCTTGCTAGCTGCCACAGCTGCTGCTCCCCCTTTGCTTTTTGCTGTTTTCTGCAGCTATGAGCTGCTGCCCTCTGCCATATACCACTCTGCCTCGGAGTCAGCTGAGTACAGACTGAAACCTCCACTAACTGTGACCTAAATAAACCTTTACTTCTTCAGTTTTGGGTGTCAGGTATTTTGTCCCAGCAATGACAGAAAAGTAACTGAGACAAGAATTGAGAGACTGAAGGGTCTTTGGTTAAGAAGAAAGAAAATTTCATTATTATTATTATTATTATTGATTATAGGAAGCCCTTTTGTACCTTGTCATGGTCCAGAAGAATCCGCATTTATAATCCCATGGAAGAGTTATTAGAATCCCGTCGAGTTAATTATAATTTACCACTTCTAATGCAACCCACGGTGAGAATAAAGTCACTAAGGCATATTTATAGTTGTAGGGAGCCAACAGGGTCCCAAGTCCAGTTACAGTGATAGCTAACTGGAACAAAGGTCTTGACCCAAGGATGAACCTGGGCTTTATTAATTGATGAAGAAGGGAAAGTCTTGAGGATGAGTGGCTGTGAGAATGGCAGGAATAGGTGAGTGCTGTGAGGTAGGCCAGGTAGAAGGCCTGAAATCACCTCTGTGATAGAGAGGAAAATAGGGGAGGGGGAAGAAAGAGGAATCTGCTAATCTGTATATCACAGATTGGGGAAGTATCTAGTGTTTTGGGGTTGGGGTTTCAGCTTTGATGTGTAATTCTTGCCTTGAGAAGTCATAGGCTCTTTTCTTGAGGCTCCTTCTCAGTTGACAGGGTGGCTTCTCTTGGTCCAGCTTGCCTACGTTACTAGGGAGCTGCAGGCAGGTATCACTGACCTGTCACATTGCCTCAAAGGCTGAACAGCAGCACCTGGGCTGGACCCATTTGCACTGCTTCCAACCAACTGAAAGGATAAGAAAATGTCCCAGCCAGCTCTGTTCTTATCAACACACAGAGGAAAGGTCACATGATTGTCTTTCAAGCAAAGCAGTCCAGGTGGTCCTTTAGACCCGGTCATTCACTGGGCTCTTTGAATATTACAGACACCGTGTTTTAGTATGTTATTCCTTTTAAGTCTTTAACAACAGTATAATTTAGTCTTTTATTTTTTTCTCATTTTATAAACAAGAAAACCACACCTCAGAAAGATTAAGAAAATCGACCAGTCTCATAGGTTAACAAGTGATAGAGACAGGAAACAAAATCAGATTTGTGTGGCTCCAAAATCTGTATTTCAAAAATGGCAAATGTCACATTAGTGTCCACACTGCACCCACGTGGCAGGTGTTGCTATCTCCGGTTACAGCATCTCTTCTGTCTTCCACCAGCCTCAGTTCTTCAGTGGGAAGTTTGATCCATTCCCTGGAAGATGTCAGGGTCTGACAAAGATCCAGAAATGAAGCAAAGCCCCTTCCCATCAGTCCTGCCTAAACTAAGCCAAGCCAAGCCATGCTAAGCCAAGGTGTATAGAGGAGCTAGGTGTTTTACAAAAGAAAAGAAACAGGGAGGGTAAGTTAGGATTCCAACTAATTAATTTTTTCAAAACTAAGAATTCAATGATCAGGGCATTGATAATCTACACAAAAGGATTTAAAGTGATTCTCCGATGGGAAACTAGAATGGTTACAACTTCTGAAAAGTTGTAGCTATTAATTCCAGTTGCTAGAACAACTTCCAAAACTAATTAACTGACTAACTAACTAACTAACTAACTAAACCAAAGACAAATTGCAGTCAACTCTTCAATCTCAAAGTTGCAAGCATTTCAGCTCAGGCTAGGGCACACATTTAGGCACCCATGAGATCCTAATTTCCAAAGAATCTGTCTTGCTTTCTGTTCATGCTAACAAAGCTACCATTGATGGAGACCAAGGGCATTAAAACCCAGAGCACCCCAGGAGCATGGGAACATGAATCAGATGCTGCTGTTCTGACACATGGGCTTTATGGGGATGCCTTGGCTGGCCTCCTTGGTTCACTTCTAGGGCTCTGTTACAAACCACCAGCCCCACCTTGGACAGACTCCTTTGCGTGATTCAAGCAAAGCTGTCTCTGCTGGTGGGTAGTTTTTTAGCAGTGGATTGGCTGTGCTGTTTCATAGCAAAATACCAAAACACTGCAAACTAAAGAATTAATGTACATGTCATAGTTTGGTGGCTGGAACCCCTTGGTGAAGAGGCCCCCAAAAACTAAGAGAGATGCTGTGTTTACGTTCAGCATGGGCTCGTCCTGTGCACTGGTCCACTCACTGTTTACACTGAGTGTTATTGAATAGCATTATTGCAGGTCCATTTACTAATTGAAAATATTATGCAGTGTTTACTTAATTTTCAATGCGTTGTTTACTTCTGCTGCTAGGCATGCTGAGTAGTTGCTGCTGTTTGAATCTTCTGTATCTTTA
Source organism: Octodon degus (assembly GCF_000260255.1). NCBI lineage: Eukaryota > Metazoa > Chordata > Mammalia > Rodentia > Octodontidae > Octodon > Octodon degus. The sequence goes on from NW_004524698.1 coordinate 4,437,998, forward strand.
GGCCCCCTCCCTCTCTGCTGAGCTGGATATGGCCCACAATCAGGCCTCTCAAGACCCCACAGTATACAGTGAGACGACCTGAGCAATTGACCTATTATGTTACAGATGAGCTCACAGAGTTTCCAGAGGCCTGAGCACCTGGCCAGTGACCCATGACCAACACCAGAATCCAGCTATTGTAACCTTGGCCTTGGGACCCTTTTCCTTATCCATTCAACATCTGGCAAACAATTAAATAAACCATTCTTCAAGGAGCTAGGATAGAAAGACTGAGGTACCCAGTGTCATTGCTACCGTAATGGCAAGAAGCACTGTAAAGATGTTCAAAAGGAGAGAAGTCTTTGGACAGTGTGAAAGAGATCCTCCCCACAGTTCCTGTTTTCCACTAAACCCAACTAAAAGCAAATCAGCACAGATCTGAGATTCACTAAATAAATCTACCAAAAAACAAGGTCAAAATGACAGATACCAAGAGAACAGCCACAAGAGCTTTCTTATTCCTCCTGGGAACCGAGCTGAAGAGCAGCTCCAGGTGACAGAGTGTGAGACTCAAGGCCAGCCCTTGTCTCCTACTTCAGCACAGCCCCGGATGAATCACACACCAGAGAACAACGAGGCTATTTCTCTCAGTCATCTGTCAAGCTGACAACCCTTCCCAGAGTTATTTAGGGCTTTTTAAAGACGCTTCTTCCTTGACTGCCACAGGAAGCACCTGCGCAGCTGTTGTGCTGCGGTTTTGCTCAATAGCACTTTGATATTCTCTGGGGGCATCAATTACTCTTCTGTCCCTGCCTGCACGGACTTTGGTTGGGATGATGAAGAGGAAGGGGATGGTGAAGTCCCCTGGGATCTGAGGCCAGACATTGTCTGGGAATGGGCTCCTCACTGATTGCTGTGAGGGATCCTCTGGGTAAAGCCAGGCTGAGAGTGAAACGGGAATGTTCCCATGAGAGCAAGTCTCCCTCCTGGAGCAGAGCTGTATTCCTTGCCAGCTCCTCAGAGGAAAAGCAGGCCTGTCAGATGAGTGTGGCTGGAGCAAATCTGGTCTTTAGATTCAGGTGGATGACATTAGGGATGGGGAGCTTGGAAAAGGATCAGAAGAAAAGCACAAAAATAATGAGAGGATCTGGATGAATGGACCTCTGAAAGCAGTTAGGAGAATTAGAGTTGTTGAGTCTAGGAAAGGCAAGGGTGAACTACGAATCAACTTTGGTTAGGGAGAGAATAATTGTGCAGAGATTAGTGGTCATTTTCATTGAAAATATCATGTGGGTTAGAGATGCTTAAATTGCTGCCTCAGCAGTCTTCTCAGTGTGAGCTGGTCTGTCTGGGTTATTGTACTTTCTTACTCATGAAGTGGTTGTCTGCTTCTTGGATATTTGCATGAATGAAAATGACATTCTTCCAGCTGGAATAGCTTAGGGAAAATCTTAATGGCGCATGGGTCTCTTCCTTTCGGCTTATACTGCACAATACCCCAGCTTTACTCTTGTATCTGAAGCCTTTTACTGATATTTGAATATTCATCCCTACCTTCCTGAATCCACTTTGCATATTGAGATACTGTTTCTCTTCCTTAAATTATCTTGGGATAGCTAATATCCTGCTCTAAAAATACTTATGCCTGTGTCAGCTTGCTATTACTACAGCAAATATCTGAGGCATTCAACTTATAAAGGCACCAGTGACCTAAAGATCACTTACCAGTCTCCACCTCTTAAATGTTCCTCCTTAGCCAATTATATATATGAATCAAAAGACTAAAATCCATGCAGTTGGGGCTAGGGACTTAGCTCAGTGACACAGTGTCTGCTTGGCAAGTGTGAGGTCCTCAGTTCAATTCCCATTACTCCCCCAAATCCGTGCAATTAGGAATGAAAAGGATGAAATCACAATGGTTCCAACAGAAATCCAGAAGATTATCTGTACATCCAGAACTTTTATTCAAATACAGAAGAAAATGCAGAAGAAATGTACATGTTCTTAGATACATATGAATTACCAAAGCTGAATCAAGAAAATATAAAAATTCTAAATATCTAAATGTTGGTCAGTAAAATTGAAAATGTAATTAAAAACTTACCACCATCATCCATCAACAACAGCAAAAATCTCGGGTCCTGATGGATTCAATGTTGAATTCTATAAGAAATCTAGAGAACAACTAATGTTACTAATGTTGAAACTATTTAATGGAATTGAAAAGAAGAAATACTTCCAAAATTAGTCCTGGAAGCAAGCATTGCCCTGATGCCAAGACCAGAGAAAGACCCAACCAAGATAAAGAACTATAAACCAATCTCCTTAATGAACATAGATGCAGAAATCCTCAATAACATACTGACAAAATATAGCAAATCATCATGCAAGGGCCTGAGTTCAATCCCTGGTTCTGCCAAAAAAAAAAAAAAAAAAAAAAAAAGAAAAAAGAAAAGAAAAGAAAAGAAATAAAGTTATATACCATGACCAAGTAGGTCATCGCAGGGAAGCAGGGATAGTTCAACATATGCAAATCAATAAATGTAATATACCATATTTGCAGAACCAAAGATAAAAACCATAAGATAGCCTCAATAGAAAGAGCATCTGACAAAATCCAATACCCATTCATGAAAATCAGAATAGATGGTCTTTTCTCTATCTGATAAATGTCATGTATGACAAACAAACAGCCAACATTATACTAGATGTATAAAAACTGAAATCTTTCACTCTAAAATCAAGAACAAGACAAGTATGTTCACTGTCTCCACTCTTATTCACTACAGTTCTGGAAATGTTAGTCAAACTGACTAGAGAAGATAAAAAAAGAAAGGATTTAGGATAGGAAAGGAAGAAGTTAAATTATCATTACTTGTAGATAATATGCTGTTGTACACAGAAGATCCCTAAAACTCTAGCAAAATATATCTAGATTTAGTAACGAATGACTATAGCTTGATACAAAGTCAACACTCAAAAATCAATAGCCTTCCTATACACAAATAACAAACTCACCCAGAGAGAAACTAGGGAAATGAAACCTTTCACTATAGCATCCAAAAATGAAATACCTAGGAATCAGTCTAACATAAGAAGTAAAAATCCTCTATGATGAAAACTAGAGTATTCTGAGAAATAAAATTGAGGAGAATATCAGAAAATAGAAAGATTTCCTTTGCTGGGTAGGGAGAACCAACATAGTGAAAATGGCCAAACTTCCAAAATTGTCATACAGATTTAATGCAATCTCAATCAAAATTCCAACAGCATAGCTCACAGAATTACAGAAAACAATAGTAAAATTCACTTGTAACCATAAGAAACCAGAATAGCAAAGGCAGTTCCTGTCAACAAAATCAAGGAAGGGAACATCACAATTCTTGACTTGAAACTATAATATAAAGCTACCATGTTTTTTTAAAACATGTTTTTATTTTTAAAGAGAGTACAAAGTAGTATTAGAATAGAGAAATTACAAGTGATACAGAAATTTACTTAACAAAGTAATAGGAATTTCACAGTGCTTGTTGTAATACAGTGTTGTCTTCCAACTAGTTACTCATATTACCAGATATATGCATGCAAAATTGGATGAACAAAGAAAAAATTAAAAAATATGAAATTAAGAAGAGAAAAAGGGCAAACAATTGAGAAAAGGAGACAAAACAAATTAAGCCTTATCTTCTCCTTTCCATAGACCAGCAGAAATTCACAGTACAGTTATCCAAACCGTCCTGCTTGCATACATAGATATATCTCTTTCCCCCAGTTCCTCTCCTGTCCTTCTCCTCAACTCAGTAACTCTTTCATTTTGATTAAGTTCACTCCCTTTTCTCAGTGTCTGTTATCCCCTTTAGGTTCCATTTTCTTTTTCAGGTACTTGCACTAAGGAGACAGTATGGTGTTTGCATATGCAGGTCTGATTTATTTCACTTAAGAATATGGTCTCTAGTTGCTTCCATTTACTGACAAAAGCCTCAAATTTATCCTGTTTTATTAAAGCTACCATGTTTTTACCATAGTAAATATAGCATGGTACAGGCAAACAAACAAGTCCCCCCCCCCCGCAAGAAACCCAACTGTGAATGGAGCATATTAGAAGATGCAAAAACAATTCCAGAATACTAAGCCAACTTATTTTTGACAAAGATGTTGGACACCTTCCTTAGAAGAAAGGTAGCCTCTTTAATAAATGGTGCTGAAAAAACTGGCTCTGCATATACCAAAGATTAAAACCAAATCTGTTTCTTACCATGCAGTAAACTAAAATCAGAATGGATCAAATATCTACATATTGAAATAGAAGTGCTAAATCTTCTGGAAGACAGAACAGGTAGAACTCTTGAAGACACTGGTGTAGGCAAAGACTTTAGGAACAAAGCCCCAATCATACAGGAACTATCACAAATAATCAGCAATTAGGATCTCATCTTATTAAAAAGCTTTGTACATCGAGTAACCACCAACAACAGGAAGAGACAACCATAGTCTGGAAAACAATTTTACCAGCTATTCCTCAAACAAAGGACTACTATCTAGAATATATAAAGAACTCAAAACAACAACAAACCAAAGCCCCCAAATTTAAAGATCCAATCCAAAAATGGGCATCTAAAATAGACACTTCTCAGATGAAGTAGAAATAGCAAATAAATACATGAAAATATGTTTAGTATCACTAGTCATTTGAGAAATGCAAATTAAAACAACACCGAGATTCTATCTCACTCAAGAAGGAATGGCTATCATGAAGAAAGCAACCAATAACAAATTCTTGGGGGGCTCTGGGCAGAAAAGAACCCTTCCCCTTGTTGGTGAGAGGGTAGTTGTACTAGGAGTGCAACTACTGTGGGAATCAATGTGGAGATTCCTAAAAATCTTAGGACTAGAGGTTCCATCGGACCCAGCTATTTCTCTTCTTGGTTTCTTTCCTCAAGAATTAAAAGCATCATACCACAGTGATACATGAATACCCATATTTACAGCAGCACAGTTTGTAATAGCCAAATCTTGGAAGCAGACCAAATGCCCATCAACTGATAAATGGAAAAAAAAAACCAAGATATGTTTTCTTTTTAAATATAGAGTACTCCTCTATCACAAAGAATAAGCTTGAGACATTTCTAGGTAAATGGATGCACTTTGAGGCTATACTCAAGTGAAATAAATGTGAAAATATCCATTGCTTTCATGCTGTAAGAAACAGATAGTATAAATAAGGACTAAAATGTATGTATATTGTGAAATAGGAAGAAAATGTTCAAATGGCAAGGGAAAATAGGTAGGTGGGAGAGAGAAAGGAAGAGAAAAGAAAAAAAGAAAAGAAGGAGAAAATATAAACAAGACTTTAGTAAATAAGGAGGGAAAGAGTGGTTGAAGAGAGAGTAGGGAAATGGGAAGAAAAGGAACAAAATATATCATGTTTCAGGTACAAATTCCCTATAATGAATGTGATTATTTGTATACCCAAAAAAGAACCTATATATTATAAAAATAGAGTAAAATGTCCAAGACTTTGGCTGGAAAAGAATGTCCCACTCTCTCCCAACAGTACCTCCTGGTGACCAAGCCTTCAACACATGGAACTTGGGGGACACTCAAGATCCAAACTATAACAATGCCCATTCATTCATTCATTCATTCATTCATTCATTCATTCATTCATTCAACAAAATCAGTACCTATTGAGCATATATTATGCATCTACCACTCTACCTAGCCCTGTGCATACAATAGGACACACAACACAGCAGGACTGCACAAAGTTCACTCAGTGTTTACATCCTTGTCCTGGGATTGTCCACAGCTCCATCATCTTGACTTAATGTCTCCTGCACCACAGAACCTTTCTTTTCCCAGCAGAGTCCATTCATCAATATGAAGGATTTCTTGCCCTTTCTTCTTGCCATCACTTCTTTATAGAATACCCTCATCAGGAGCTCTTCTCTCATCACCCCTTCTAGGAGGGCTCAGGTCACTTAGAGTTCAGGGTCCCCCAGTACCACAGCCCCCACAGCACTCCTTGACTTGCCACTGATTATGCTCTGTCTGAGACAACAGGTGGGGCAGCTTCTGGGCCTGCCTGGAGCCTCTGTGTCTTTGCCTGCAGTGGACAAACCCTGAGAGAATGTTGTGGTCTCTGAATTTTCTCTCCCTATCCAAAGCTGCTGTGATTGGTAAGAGACTGGCTCAGGTTTTGGCTTGTGCTGTCATTGAGAAATGGGAGAGGCTATTAAAGCCCTGGATTTACAGGGAGAAAAGTCTTGGGGATTTTGTTTTGCAAGATGTGAAAATTGAGGAGCAAAAATTGAGGACTTACTCAAAAGCACCAAGTGAGACTGCAGCAGAGTCAAGACTACACTATCTTGTCTCTCTGTGCATAGTCCAGCAATAGAAATACTCAAGACTGACTTTGGGGGATGCGTGGAAGAAGGAAGAAGTATATTAGTTTCTTGTTGTGGCTATAACAAATAACCACACTTACTGTTGTAAATAATACAAATTTATTCTCTATAGTCTGTAGGTCAGAAGTCTCACCAGGCTAGTATCAGAGTGTTAACATGGTTGAGTACTTTTTTGGAAGCTCCACAGAAAAATCTATTTTCCTTTCTTTACCAGCTTCTGGACACTATCAGCATGCTTTGGCTTATGAGCCCCTTCTTCCATCTTCAAAGCCAGAAGTTTAGCCCAAGTCCTTGCATGGTGTCACCCTGGCTGACTTCTGCTGTCTCCTCTTTTATTTAAGGACCTTGCAATTACCTTGGAGCCTCCTGAGTATTCCAGGGTAATCACCCATTTCAAGTCACCTTAATAGCAACATCAATTTCCCTCTGCCTTGCAGCATATTTACAGGCTCCAAATATTAGGATGTAAACACTGGGTTGAGGGATGTTTCTTCTTCCCACAACAGAAAAAAATGAGACCTCCCCCCATTTTCTGCCCTCTAATAACATTAATCTGAAAATGTTCTGGCCTCTGTATTCAACCTCACACTTCTCTTATAAGCCAAGGTCTGGTGAATTTGGTCAAGACACAAAGGAGAAGAATGACAATGCGAAAGTACACAGAGACAGAGGCTCATAAGTGTTGGCTGAAGTGGGCTGAGGACCAAGCAGCGAGTCCTGCAGCTCTAAGGACATGACAGCTTCAAGGCTTTAAGGATGAGGGCTAGTTTGGAAAGGGGAAGTTGATACGAGACATCTAGATAAAATCTCCTACTTGAAGGCCTTTTGATCACTAAAATAAGTTAATAAGAGGGAGTGAGGAAGGAATGTATTTGGGACATTTTAAGGGAGGAACCAATAGTTTTATGTTGGGAAGATTTCAGACTAAGGATTTCACAGAATCTGTAGGACCATAGGATTTTCCTAATCCAGCCCTACACCTAATGTAAAAACCCCAATAAGACCATCTGCCTTCACCCTTTTTGTAAAGCTCTAACAAGTGGTAGGAGATTACTTAGATTTTCTTAGACTGTTCCTAAATTTACAGATTTGACTTTGAATTCCATCTCTAGTTAATTCTTGGTATCAGTAAGAAATCAGGATAGCTAACATTTTTTACCTTTTCTCCCCCAAGATGGAGGATTATTGATTATTATTACAACTTTTGGAGGAAAGTCTGATCCCTAGTCCACACACAACACTGAATCTTCACTTATAGAAGGTTGATACAGACAGGGAGAAAGACCTGGGGAAGGAATTCTGTGCCAGTAGTCTCACTGGCCTCCCATGAGCCTTATTGTTCTCAGATATTTCATAATGGCTTTTGTGGGGGGAGAGTACAGAGAATTGAATCCAGGTCCTTGCACCTGCCAGGCAGGTGCCGGGCCACTGAGCTAGTTCCTCAGCCTATTGGCTGGGTTTTTGTTTTGTTTTTTTAAATCTGCCTGGCATCCATCTTCCACTCTTGCACAAGTGGGTTCCCAGGCTGGAGAAAAGGGCACACAACTCAGCAGAGCTCACTGTGTAGCTCACATGCTTCACTATAGTTCATGGGGCAGTCAGCACCGTCCCTCAGGGGTTCTCTGATGCAGGGAGCATGGATGGTGGTGAAGGGGCTCCTCACTGTTTAGGTCACGAGCTCTGGGGAAAGGAGCTTTGCTGTTGGCTGCCTCCTTACCCCATAGAGAGACAGGTTTGGGAGACCAGCAGTGGCAGGGAGCAAAGGACAGGAAGTGAGAATCCTATGAATGTGTAAGCTTCTTCGATTCACCATCCTTTTTTATGCTTTGGTTTATGAACAAATAAAATTCCCTTTTACAGTTAAGTTGGTTTAAGATGTGTCTCTTTCATTTGCAACTAACAAATCCTGAATAATGTAGGACCTTTTGCTCTTGGTTTTCTCCTTACGACAGAGTGTGTAAAGCAAATTGAAGACCAAAAACAATTAGTCTCAGAGCCCAACCTGTTCATAATGGTTTGGGTAAAAGTCAGCAGAAAAAAGAGGAAATGACCCACAGAGAATCACAAAGGTTCTTATATGCAGAGTCCAGTAGGTGAATCATGGAGTCCTTCACTCCAGGTTAAAAGACATCATGCTTCAAATTTCGGGCCTACCATGGGATGTGTTTCTAATTTTTGGACCTGCTGTTACTTTGTAGTAGGTGTGAATCAGAGGAAGACATGTGACTCCAACAACAAAATAGTGATTGAACATCTCCTGTGTGTGAGGCTGTGCTAGTTTCAACTTGTCATTCCAAAGCCACAAGTAGAATTTTTATTTGTGCTGACAGATGCTAAGCTTTAGGTGTGTTGGGTGTAAGCACACCCAGGTGTGACTGGCAGGCAGAAAAGTCAATGGACAATTACTCATGAAGGCTGTTGAGGAAGGAACAGGAATGAACAGACCCACATTGAAGCTAGACATTCAGTTAAAACATATGGAAAATGTTTTCTTGACATTCGCTTAAAGCCTAGGACCATCAACACAAAGGCTGTGGTGTTGCCTTTGGAGGGAGGCTGTTGAGAACAATTTAGATTGCCTGCTGGCTGCTTTGCCAAGCTTGATTACAGGCCTCTGTGACTGCCCGCCACATCTGCTTTTCAGTAACGCTGGGAGAGGCCAGTGGTCCCTGCATCCCTTCGGACCTTTAAACATAATCTGTCTATGGGTTTTGCATTTTTTCCTGGCAGAGTTTTTTGTGTTTGTTTTGTAAAGAAAGGATTTAGTATATTTCTTTTCTCTCTTTTTCTTTCCTTTTGTATTTTTTTGGAATAAGCAGTTGGACAAAATGTACACATGTCGCCCAAACTTTCAAATGCTCCAGATTTAGACACACTGTTTGTTTGTGTAGTTTTTAGCGGGGCAGGAGGGATTTGAAAGGTCAGAATGTAGATGAACTTTTGACTCTCGCCTTCAGCACACACAGTGTTGTGTGCACATTGTTCTAGCTTCAGAATGGGAAGCCAGGAACCATTCTTTAGCCCTATCTTGTTCAAAGAGCCTTTCCCTCTCTTGTGCACTATGCCACCACCCAAAAGCTCGAAAACAGCCCAGGAAACACCACGTCAGTGTGAAGGAACTAATCGCTACACATCACTTGGTTTTCCTTCCTGGACGTCAAGGGCCATGGCTCGGTGGTTCTCACGTTGTTTCTGTCTTCGTTCCTGGGAGTTTAACTCTTGATCCTGAGCTGGAGGAGAAGGAGGAGGAGGAGGACAGCCTGTCTCTGCACGAACTCTTATGTAAGTGGCTGTGGGGAGCGTTGGCAATAAACAAACATTTTTTCCAACCCTTGTTTTCTCTGTAGCCTTGAAAAATATTTCTCTGGGGCCACTGCTGCACTTCTGCAACAGGAGGGCAAGTGCCCAGCTTAGAAATGTCTTACACTGCATTCCTAGATGCTAAAATGAGAATGAAGTGAAGCAAAATGTTCCAAGTCCCTGAATTACAGAGAGCCGGGGTGCGGAGGTGGGCTCCTCTACAGGAGTCTGCAGCGGCATTTTAGGAGGCTGGTCTGCACATCCATCCGCGCTGCCAGGCACCAGTAGTAAAATTAGACAGTCTCTGCAGGGCCCCAGATGGAAGAACCAGCAGACAAGAGGAGCTAACCTGGGGATGGAGAAATTATTTCCTGATTACCAGAGCCAAAGGCAGACTCATTATAGGACCAAAGTACACCCACACACACGAGCACAATGGGACTGTATATTTATGGAACCTATTTTTTTCCTTGGGCTACTCCATCTTGAAGATTGAAAGGAGGAATAATTTGTAAGACAAGCCTTAAAACACTTGGCCTTCACTCCCATGACTGGATTTAGTGGCACTCTGGTCACAGTTCCTTCTGTCTGAGCAGACAGTTCCTGCATCTCCTAAGGATGGTCTCACGGACGGGATGGTTTCCTGGTTCCCTGGATCATGGAGTGGGGGAACTTCGGGGAGCTACAGCTGTGGCTCCTGTGGCAATCTCTGTGAAAGCTTCGGGGAGCAGCTGCTTTTCTGAAGCAGACATTCTCTGTCCTCCCCTGTGGTAGCCATCATTATGAAGTGCCAGCCAGAATGACCTTGAGCTCTCAGGTTCCCTGCAACGGCTGCTGTTCTGGGCCACGCTCTGTGCCAGAGGCCATGCTGATTTCTCTGTCCCTCTGAGTGATTCATCTCACAATGCCTTATCAAAGGAGTCTGTTGTGGCGTGTAGAGTGGTGACAAATATAGGAAGCACATTTAGAGTTTATTTTAGTTCACTGAGACCCCCCCTGAAGAAGAACTTACTCTCCGTAGCCTGGAAATGTTGCTACATCTCCAGGAAGTCATCACTTTGCTGGCAAAGCTGAGTCCGTGACTATATTTATCCCACCTCTTTTGTCATTGTCTCCATGGCATGGAATTAGGAGTGTCCTGGAAAGGAAGCAGGCACCCAGGCCACTTGGCTAGTTCTTTGAACACATGTAACTGGGATCAGCTATGTAATTTGTGGCACTGTATTAGCCAGCTTTCCATCACTGTGACAAAATACCTGAGATAATGAGCTTAGAATGCCAAAAGGGTTTTAGCTCACAGTTGGAGGTTTCAGTGGATGGCTGGTTGGCCCCAGTGATTCTGGCCACCAACGGGCACCATGGTGGGGGCTTGGTGGTGGAACAAGCTGCTCATCTTATGATAGCTGGCAAAGGAGGAAAGAAAAGATCAGCCTTCCACAATTCACTCTGAGGGATGTGGCCAGTGATCTAAGAATTCTCATTAGTCCGTACCTCCTAAAAGCCCCACCACCTGCCCATGACAGCACTGGTGGAGGATCCAGCCTTTAACACCAGGGCCCTTGGGGAACACTTACAAAATCATAGTGGAGCCCAGTGCAAAATAAAAATGGTGAACGTATTGTTGAAAAATCACTCACAATTTCAAGGTATCAACAGTGGGACATGACACCAGATAGGCCCTCTGCAGCTACACAGGCCATGTGCTCACAGTGCTGCCCCAACGGTAGCTTTTATTTGACATTCAGCTTTCAGAGTGCAGTGGCCAGAAGAGGTAAGTATTTTGAATATCATGCGAGAAAGTCTGAAAAGAGAGCGCTGACAGCTAGATGCCGCTAGCAGATGAGAGCTGGTAGTGTTTGCTGTCATCAGGTGAGCAGCTCGTTTTACCACCAACCCCCCACCATGGTGCCCGTTGTGGCCAGAATCACTGGGGCCAACCAGCCATCCACTGTGAGTAGAGGCGTTATTCCAAGTACTCTTCCTAGTTAAATCATCTTGTATTTCTGTATAATATGTATGTAATTGGCAGTATCTAATCTTTAGTCTTTGTAACAACCATAAAAAGTAATCACTGTTATTTTTCTCATCTTTCTAAATGGGAAAACTGAGACACAACAGGGTTTAAGGAAATTTTAGTTTGGAGTTTGGTTCTTTGCTTTCCGATAAAGAACCTCTGTTTTTCCAGTCTGCTTGAAGATTGCTAGACCTTGGGGAACTGTGTTATACTTACCTCACAAACAAATTTATTCCTGTACTGTGCTAGGCACTACCATTCCAGTAGCTGAGATATATATTTCCAATAATCTAAAGCACCTCTTTGGGGTATTGAGGTGTCATGGGTGAGTCAAGTAAGAATGAAAGGGTTTCTCTCTGAGTGCAGAGTGAAAACAAAACTAATTGAAAAATCTCAGGGGAGATGTTGACTGGATGGCAGCAGAACCTGGGAGATTGTCTTGTGCTTTGTGCACGCCTTCCTACTTAGTGGAATGCTCCTGGCTGTGGAGCACAGCATCTTCCCATGTGTAGGAATTCTACCAACACATGCCAGGTCAGTGACACTATGAGTGGGGTCCTTTAGGATGTGTTTTGTTCTGAGATGCAATGCAAACATTATGATCTTGCAGTACCTTGTTTGCAGGCCAACTCTGAAGATAGCCATTTTTCCCAGTCTGTTGATCTCCACATGTTACTACTTTAGGAAATAAATTGAATCTTGGCCACACTGTTTTGCAAACATGGCATTTAAGTAGCTCTAAAAAGTAATAGAGTGCCTTAAAAATGAGATGGTGTTGGTTCCACAAATTCAGGATAAAGAGTCAGGTTGGCCCTTTGGAAGTAAGTTAATTTCCTCCAAGAGCCTACTAGTGTGGCATAAAATAATTGAGCAATGGAGGGCCAGTGAGATAGCTCAGTGGACTAAGTACCTGCTTAGGCAAGCACAAGGACTGGGTTCAATCCCTGGCACCATATACTGTGCCAGCCCTGCCCTCCACCCAGGGTATGCTGAGCCAGTCACCGAGAGGGGCAGTGGTGGTGCATGCCTGCAATTCCAGTGGTGGGGAGGCTAAAAACAGAAGGATCATTAGAGTCTGAGCTGCATTAGTGAGACTGTACGAAATACATCAGAACATAAAAATTTAGCGTAAAACTGTATTTGAATTGGTTTCATGTGGGACTGAGGAGATAGATATAAAACAAATGATTTCTCATCATCAGGGATTTGGGTTTTTTCTCTGTTTTGTTTATAATTCTCCACTTCAAAGTTGCCTTTTTGCTAAAGTCAGGACAAGTCATGAAGCTATCCTTTAACAAGGTGGGGAAAAGCTGTTAGAGCTGACTTTAAAGAACATTTTTGTAAAAGGTGAAAGATTTATACGATCTGAAGAGAAATCAGAGTATGAAGAACATTTTGGAAGCCACCTTAAACACCAGCAAATAGGATTATAGGGATGATGATAATAACAGCATCTACATTTAAAATTTTTTACTATGAGGTATGATAAAAACACAAGGTGAATGTTTACATTAAAAAATTTACAGTAGAAGGTACATTCTCATTAGCCCTCCTCAAAACACACCGCCTCTAGCTTTGAAAACACTTATCCCTTTTTCCTCATCCCTTTCTGAAGCTATTCTAGAGCTTCTTTTTCCCAAGAGTCTTTACAAGTTATGATAAAAAATATAGTGAGTGATACTGCTGAGTGCCACCCAATGTAAAAAGAGGCTTACAGTGTACCCTCAGTCAATTTACTCAGTAAATCTGGCACTGTATGACTTCCAGCTCTTCCACAAAAGCAAAATGACCATGGAAAGGAAATGTTGTGAAGTGACTCAGGACACTGAGGCAGCCACAACAATGTAACTGAAGACACTCACGAAAGAAAATTCCAGAACTACTTCAGAAAACGACAAGCATGGCGAGGTAAGTGTATTCAAAGCAAAGGGGGATTATTTTGAAGAGGATCAATGACAATGTGTCATTTTCTGCAATAATTTTTTTTAAATTTAAACATTAACCATGTTTTTCTAATATCCTTCATTTATAGGTGTTGGGCTTTGTATTAATAGGATTAAAATGTTCTTTTAGTAACCCTGTAAGATTATTCTCAGTTTACTGAAAGAAAATGGAATTTGGTAAAAAATAAATAAATAAATAAAAAGAAGAAAAAACTTTGCATTATCTGGTAATTTGAACAACTAACTTGAAGACAATAATATGCAATTTAACAGCCATTGTAGAATTTCTATCATTTTGTTTAGTGAAATTCTAAATCATTTCTAATTTTTTTTACTATTTTTTATTATCTTAAAAAAATAAAATTAGATCAAAATAAAAAGCTAAGAAAAAAAGTCATGTAGAAAACAATCTCTAGTGAATCCCCAACCCATAAGGAAACTGACCAATTCAATAATAAATGTAAAAACATCTAAAATAAGAATGGAATTTGGATCCACAATGATTGTATACATAAAAGTAGGTCCTTAAACTTGAAACACTAAGAACTGACTATTATCTCAAACTCATTCTAGTTAGAAGGGATGCTTCCACTGTGATGTTGTCCTCAATCACTGTCCCTCATCATTATCTTGAGGTGGCAGACCTATAAAAATTCCAACAGGAAATAAACAATATTTCAGGGATTCCAATAAGAATATAATGACAGCTTTGAAGTGCAGCTGCAGTCACTTTCTGGAATTACACCCCTGCACCTTTCCTTGGCCTTAGCCATGGACTTAGGACTCTGATCCCTAAAGCTCTCCTTCTACCCAGTTCAAGTGCCTGCTTGCAGGCTCCTCCTTGCCTAGCAGACAAACAAACTTGAAAGGACAAAGGGAAACACTGACTTGGCCTTGTGCTCCAGTGTTCCAAGGCAGGCCTGAGGCAGGGATTTCCCAAAATTTGTTATGACAGGCAACCTGCTCTCCCAACCAGATTGAGAGGAGCCAGAACCAAGGTTGAAAAGCCACGAGTCATGCCAAAAGAATTTCAGTTTCAACACCCTCTCTGCAAGAGGCTGTTTAATCATACCTGTGCCCTTCAATGAAAAGGTCACCAGCTCTGTAGTAAATGATTATTTGCTGGTTGCTTCACTTCTGTTCTGATTCTAATGCCTTTATATGTTTTGTTTAGTTTTGGGAGGAAAACACACCATGACTAAGAAACAAAAGGGAATGAGGAGGAGACAGAGTCCTCAGTGACCTTCAAATTTACACATCCAATGACCTAAAGACCCCCGTTGATTCTACCATCTTCCCATGATGTACTTTGTTTGGTTTTAGGGGATGGTGGCTACAGTGGATGGTCAATTTGTGAGCTGGTTCTATTTGATGGACTATGTGTGATAGCTCCATGGGGGGATGGAAGGCAGGGGTGGGCAGCACAGCATCAATTGTGTTTCAAGTTCTGTATAAGTGCCTTTACCCAAGTTGATGTCTAAATCAATGACTGGACACTAGCTGAGTAATCACCATGGTCCGAGAAGAGAAGGAAGAAAGGACATGGGCACTGGGCTTCTAGAGAGAACATCTACCTGTGTCACGTTATGCCTGAACTCTGGGTTCCCCAGCTCCTAACTTACTGTCATCAGCCTCAGAGTAGCTGACCCAGGGAGAGCATATAGGGCTCTCTTAGGATCCATCACCAGCTTCCTTGACTTCACTCCCAGGTCAGCCATGCTTGCCGGCTTGCCTCCCCAGTGTCATGACAATGAAGAAAGAGGAATTGCTAAATTTGATATATTCTATAATTTAGCCCCTTCATTTCCTCAAAAGAATAAATGCTAAGAATCTAATTTGTTGGAAATTGTTTTTAAGAGTGATGAGGGTAAACAGAGACTAATTGATAAAAGCATCAAACGTATCCTGATTGCTTTTTACCCTTTTCCTATGCATATTTCACATGGGACTCATTTAATGTTGATCTTGAATTCCAAAAGTACTAGTGAAATACTTGAGATAATTAACTTACAGAGAGAAGTTTATTTTGGCTCACAAGTTTGAAGGCTGTGGCCCACAATCAAGTAGCTCTATTGTTTGGATCCGTCTCACGGATAGGAGCACATGGCCCAGGGATACCACAGCTAAGAAACAAAAGAGAATGAGGAGGGGCACAGTCCCTCAGTACCCTTCAAATTCACATGCCCAGTGACGTAAGGACCCCCATTAAGAGTCTACCATCTTCCAATAATGGGGAACTAACCTTTGCAAACACATGAGCCTGTGGAGGGTATATTTAAGATCTAAACTATAACACAAATCATCTGTACCTATATTTAGAAATCCACCCAGTCTCCCTGAGCATGAAACTTAACAAGCATGTGTGGGGTCTCAGTTTTAAAAATTAAAATTTTTTACAGAATAAGGTAAGAAATCAAAATAAATGATGAATTTCAAAATTGTGACACCATATGATGCCACAAAAATACAGAAGAATACATTACTTTTATTGTTAACTCTATCATGCTGTTATAATATTGCTATCCTCACATTTATGATTATGTACTTTTTGATGGTTTGTTCACAAATCAACAGTTTTTGAAGAAAAAAAGAATAAAAAGATAAATGTGGCCTTTCATCTAAAATGACATAAATTTTTTTAAAATTTAAATTATAGGGGGAACACATAAACCTGTGGTGCACACCCAGACATATTTGCTACTTGAAATATTATATATTTGTATTCTAAAGAGAGAGAAAGGATTTCTTTTCTGACTTGATGGCCATAAGGGTTGAAATTTTTGCTTTTAGTTTTGGGGTGGTTGATGACTGGAGGAATTTCTGTGGACTGGCTGCTGCTTCCTTAATTGCAAGCCTCAGGGTCCCCACCCTAAAGTCCCCTGTATTTCCTGGGCTGCATTCTGCAGGGAACATTTAGGTAGTGAGAGGCTTCCATCTGTGTGCCCTTGTATCACAATGTTGCGTGAGTTGGCACTTGGGTAGAGGAGTATTTCTAGAAGCATTCCCACCCCACAATGAACAGCAATGACTTAACTATGTATAGTGGTAACTGTGCACCAACACAATGTATCTCATTAAACCTAAAGTAAACAGCCCTCCGATTTTACTTCTCAGCAGAGTTTCAAAAATACCACAGAGAGGACCTAGGAGATAGCTAAGTGGTCTAAGTGCCTGCCTGGTAAGCACAGGAACCTGGTTTTAATCCCCAGTACCACATGCCATTCAGGCCAGAGTGTGCCCTGCTGGCCACTGAAACCTGGTGTGGTGGTGCACATCGTTAATCACGGAGCTGAGGAGACAGAATCAGGAGCATCACTATGAGCCCAAGTTGTATAATGAGACCCTGTACCAAATAAATAAAAGATTAAAAAAAATACGGAGACTCCATAGCAACAAGGTGCTCCTAAGTGTAGTGAGGGGCACTCAGAGTAGAAGAGTCCTAACTCATTACAGATGTAATATTTTGCTCTTGCAGAATTTTGAAAATGTTCGTAACCCTGGACTCCATAGATTACCTTTCACTGACTTCAAGGCAGGTCTGCTCCTGCTTGGAGTCACCCCTCGGTATTCTCAGGTTCTAGGACTCTTTGTGGAGACTAAAATATGAAGATTCTCAAGTTCCTTATATAAAATGAAACTTTCTGAAAATTTTTTAAGTCCATGACTGTGGGACTTGCAGGTATAGAAGGCTGACTTTATTCAGTCTGAAACTCAGTGTGGTGGTCATCAATTGCTGTCAATTGAAGAAATGGAGAAATTAATCTATACACGACAATGAAGGTTGATTAACCAGGACATGGAAGGCGAGGCTGCCACCCACTGTGTCTGTGCGTTGAGGTGGCTCTGCCTGACGTGGGCCCTGAGGAAGCATCCAGGCAGCCAGGCAACCAGGATGTTTCCAGCCACAGCAGCCTTGCAGGACTGCTTGCAACCTCGGGGCATCTGATTTTCATATCATGATGGTTTTCAGAAGCACAGGGTAGTCTTGACTGCTAGTGAAGGTGAGAGGGCAGTCTGGACATACTGAAGAAAGAGTGAGGGGCTGGGCATGGAGTTGGGAGAGAAGAAGAACAGCAGCAGGAGTTTGTAAGCAGGTTCTCAGTCCTCCCCTTGGCAATGGAAGCTCTACGTGCAGCTCCTAGAAGGGAGCTGTGTCAGAGGTCACTTGCAGGTACACAAGACATGAAGGCTGACAATGGCCATCTGCTGCCTTGGAAGGATTGCATTCCAGAGCCTGAGGACATGCCTGTTTATCTCTGGATTGCTATGATCAGCAGTTTTTCTGGATGTGAAAGCTGGTTGGTGGAGGGTGGGGAACAGAGTGTGACCTGGAGATGCATTTGTGTCCCTTGATCAATGCTGAACTGAAGAAGGCTTGGTATTTGCCATTTCTTAATCCCATAAGGCTCTGATACTTTGTGTTCATCCTTTGGTTTGAGGGCTGTACTGAAAGTGTGTTGATAGCTACACCGTGCCACACTGCTCTGGAGCTGCAGACCCAGATACAGAAAAGACTGGCAAAGTTTCTGCCCTTAAAAGCTTCTAGTCTTCTGGGGACCAAAGATACGTACAAGCAAATAAATGATATCTTCTAGCTCCAAAGGGTTAAAAGAGCCAGGAAGAAATGAGAACAGAATGAGATGGGTTTTAGGGAGAGCAATTTCGGTAGTGTGCTTCCTTTTGAGTAGAGGACAACTGGGACTGGAATGGTGGGAAAGAGGCAACTGTGAGCATCTAGGCAAGAGAAAGGGGACACAGTTGTGGAGTCCCTGGTACAGTAAAGGCCAGCGGATACAGCACTGTGTCTGCACTGCAGTGAGAGAGACAGGGACAGGAAAGAGGTGGGATGGCAGAAACAAGCTCTGAGGACGCAATGAGGCTGATGTGGGACAAAGAAGTCACACAATGGAAAACTGGTCGTGGAGGAGGCTCACCATCACCTGCTGGCTAGGAAAATTCACATTGGACTGTCTCCTGAAGGGGAAGTAAATGTTTATGATGTTAAGTCACTGACACTTAAGGACTTGTTTGTTACAGTAGTATGCTATTTTAAGAGGTGTAGCACATTAATTATGGCAAAAATAAAAAGAATAAAATGTAAAGCCTGCAACCTTTTTGTCTATTCATTTCCATTACTAGTTGTTTAGTTCTAGATAAAGCATTCAGTGTCTCTGAATCTTAGTTTTTTGTCTCATCCGAAAATAAGATAATGTTGGAAGTGACTTCCAAACACTTAACAACATAAAAGAAGACAGGTGTTGCAACTGAGAACACGCATGAACTTCACAGGACAATAATCATCTTTTGTTGTGAGCCTGTAATTCTGATGTTGACAGGATACCAAACATTACCATTACTATAATGGGTATAAAGAATATGTAAGAAACTAGAAATATGATAGTTTTTTTTTGCGTTGAAAAGCCAGTGGTCTTAACTAATTCCTTCTCATGGCAATTACCTTGATCACTGTATATTAAGTCCAATTTCTGCATAGAAATGTTTTTCTAATAGAAAGAAAACAAAAAAAACTACATTTTCAATCCAAAGAAAACCTAGATTCTGGCTTCCAAATGTTTCTGACAGGCTATATACTCTGTAACAGTGGTGAGAGGAAAATATGTTGCTTCTACCAGTAATTCTGAAGAGAGGAGAGAGAGAGAGAGAGAGAGAGAGAGAGAGAAAGAGAGAGAGAGAAGGGAGAGAGGAGAGAGAGAAAGAAGAGAAAGAGAGGGAGAGAGAGAATGAATTAGAGAGAGATAGACATAGAGAGAGATTATTTTGTAGCACTTTCTGAGAACCATTTCCATACAAATATAATATACTATTATATTTGCCTTTCATAATTAGAAAAAGTACCATTATGAAATTAAAAAAAATAAGAATTTCACTCCTGAGCAATTGCTGCCACAAACATTTACCAGAACAAATTCAGAGGGTTTGAGTTTTCCTGTCCTTTCCTTACTTGGAAAAAGTCTATGTTCTAAATCTGAAGGCTCTTGGAGCTCCTGACAGCAGTGGTAGAAGTGAAGGAAGCAGTCTGTTGAGACATTTCCCTTCTTGGACTCTTTAATGGAAAATTTAACGAAAAGTAAGACATAACAGAGTTCATGAAAAGGTAAGAGTTGTAAGTTTATAATTTTCCTTGAGGACTCCAATTTTTCCTAGAGGTCCTCGTAGCTGTCGCCCTTCTGGTATAGTCTTCTGGGGTTGTACATTACTTCGGCATTTGACTCTAAAAGTTGGTACACTGTTTTGATGTCCTTCTGAGGTGCTATGTTTTGTTGCTCACAGTTAAGACTGCAACTTTCTGGATGACATTGATGTGAAATCTCTTTTGGAAAGGCTAAAATAACTACCAAGGGCACTGTTATCTTGCTTTTGGTATCCAGGTACATTAGTGTTTCATGCTTTAATGAATGAAAAGAGAAATTATGGAAAGCAGAACAGGGAGATCTGAAACTGATCTAAGGCAAATGATAGGGTTACCTAAGAATGGAGAGGATGTACAGTAGGATGTTTCTCTTTCTAGAAAGATGATGCAAAGGGAACAGTGGATAGTGATGACTGTGTTCCTTGCTAGAACTGTCTGGCTTTGATATCAATGGGCATGCTTGTTAATATGATAACAATGATAATGCTAATAAAATTAATAATAGACATTTAATGATTTTAAGTGCTCAACACCATAGCAAGAATATTTTGTATTTTCATTTAATCTTCACTGTAATACAAGAAAAAGTTGTTATGCTAGTTTTATAAATAAAAGACTAATGATTGAAGAGACTTAATAACTTTCTGAAATATTAAAATACAAAACACTGATAGTGTTTAAGCTTTATCAGTTGGAAATCAAATTTATGCTCTTAGTCACTTTGTTGTATTACCTTCTTGATACCTTGAAGCATTCACAGAAGTATCTATGGCATCTAGAACAGGTCTTACAGTAATTGGTACTAATGCACCACTGCTGCTGAAGATACCCTATTTCACCGATACTTTGTTTTATTATTATTATTAATTATTATTATTATTATTATTTTGTATTTTAGGGAAGGGTCTACAAGGTGTTCAGGGTCTGACTACTAGATCAGACTTGTAGTGATCCACCTGTTTACAGCCTCCCAAGAGCTGGGATTACAGGCATGCACCACCGCGCCCAGTCTCAGTATGCCCCAGGAATCGAACCCCTGGCCCCTGCACCTGCTTGCAGGAGCTTTAATCCACTGAACTATTTGGCCTGCCCCAATTTTTAGTTTTTTAAGATTGGTGCAAATCCTAGTTTTGAAGCAGTATGGCATTTTCTTTCCTGTTTGAAATTTGTCAAGTTATAATGTCCCTTAATCAACCATCTATAATCACTCTTTCATCACTAAATAAATCCATTTTGCTTGACCACATACCAAGTGGGAGGTGACTCAAGTCAATCACAGTGATTGAGCCAGGAGCAGGCACAGTTCATCAGGGCCAATCTAAGTCCTTTATCTCTCTATCTGGAGGTGGAAGAGAAATTTCTTTGGTTGTACGAACCAAAAATTAGGTTGGATGTTTGAAAGAATCCTGAATGATATAGATCTTTTCTCAATTCTTCTAAAAAAAATTTAATTGTAGGCCCCCAAAGACTTTTACTATAGGTGAAATTTGTCTTCTACTAATGTGAATTAAAGAGCTTTCTCCATTGTATACATTAGGAAATAGTAATAAGGAATACTTATTACTATTATAAGTGTTAGAGGAGTAGTTCTTAGGGAAGTTCTAATATTCCTTCTCAAAATATATGTTCAAATATGGTAAGAATTTTTTACAAGGAAGAGGTACTACAGAAGTTGCTGTCCTGTCTGAATTATAGAAATCCTGGGGATTTTCTCAATCTAGGCTTTACTGTTCTATGCCAAGTTTACAACTCATGGTAAGTTAGGCTTTATAAAATATTCTCCCCTGGGTGTTACAGTTTGCATAAATTTTTTGCGACTGGCTATGCTTGTTTTTCTAGTGGAAACTTTCTCCATTGTGTACATTTTTTTTCACCTACATATCTATAAGGGAGAAAATCAACTTGTTTTTCTAAGTGGAGGTTTGTATTTAACAAAAAACCCCATCTAGCTAGAAGTAAATTATGCTCTGGTCTGTTGGAATAAAATAAACATGAAGCGATGTGGAGCTATGTTTTGCAGAGCCAAAGAGAACATGACGTTCAAAACTTTCCAATTGAGTTCCAAAATTAGAATAAATCTTGGCAAAATGCATACTCATGTCCCATTAGGAATCTTATCATCTGAACTCTGTTCTGGCTATTTCCATGCCTTATTTATTCCAGTAGCTCTCGGGAGGCCTGAGGACCTCTCTTCATGTGTTTTGGAGCTGCTCCAGCACTGCTGACTTTTCCTTGGCTATTGGTAAAACTGTGCCCCAGTTAGGATGGAAATAGGGCATCAAAACCCGAGTCAGTGATTTGCGATTTTAAAAACTCATTTCTAACGCCCTTTTTATGGGAGGTTTTGCTGCTGTATTTATATATTGTATAGTCATTACTGTTGAGTTTGGTAGTCATACTATATTTGATAGGCATTACTGCAGTGCTTTTGAAAACACTGGGTGATAGATGGTCAGTCCAGTCCTTTTGACTGATTCTTGGGTTCCGGCTTACAATGTCTGGATCCCCAGTTTGCACATTCTGTATGATGTAGTTCATTTCCAGATAGATTCTTTCACTCAAGTACGAGTATGGGAGCTCCTATTAGTCATTTGCTAAAGGTAGTCACATGGCTGCCAAGTAACACCAAGGAAGCATGGGAAAATATTTGCTGAGTTACCTCCCATGGGCCAGGATATCAAACTGCATCACCAACGTGGACTTAACGCTCATCTTTCTTATACTTACGTTCTTTTGACCACAAAATTTTGTCATATTGTTCCCTTCTCATTGACAAGAGTGTAGATGCTTAAGTCAGCCAGTGTCACTGTTCAATAAAAACTTATGTATTTAGTACAGGGACTATAGGGTCTCACTACACAGATTGGACTTGTAGTGATTCTCCTGTTTTCAGACTCCCAAGTGCTGGGATTACAGGGGCGCACCACCATGCCCAGTCTCAGTCACCATCTCAGAGCCCTGGGGGTAGGGCTGGCACGGCACTCCAGGGATTGAACCCTGGCCACTGTGCTCTGCCTAAGCAGGTGTGTTAGTTTGCTGAGCTATCTAGTCAGCCCTCTAAGTGTTCTTATCACAGACATAAACAAACATGGTAACGATGATAAGTGATACATTCACTAGTCTGATTACAGCAATCATTTCACAATGTATACATATATTGATACATCATTTTACATATCTTTTTTTTTCTACAGTTTTATTGATAAACAGATAGCAATGAGACAGTTTC
>NW_004524698.1:4464966-4465695 GCF_000260255.1 Octodon degus
AAAACTCCCCATTAAGACTAAAAAACCCCAAGGATTAGGTAAAGACATTTTAAATCTATATCTGAAAAAGGACTTCTACTCAACTACATAAAGATCTACAAATTGATAAAGAAAAGATAGCCCAGTATAAAAATGTGCAAAACAGGTGGTTCACAAAAGATCTCTGAAGAAATCTTCCAGTAAACATAAGCAAGTAACCTTATTACTCATTAGCAAAATGCAAATTAAAATCCCAAGATTAAAAAAAAATCTATCATAATCATTAAAATGTAAAGGTCATTTGATACCAAGTGTCAATGAGAATTTAGAATACTGGGAACTTGTATACAAGAAAGATACAGTGATAGGCCAGTGGATACTGTGGAAGGGAAAGAGACTATTGAAAGGCAAGGAACAACTGGGATGAAGGAAAGGAGGAAAGAAAGATGGCAGGGAAGGAGAAATATACGTGCGTATACATAGTACAGCTTGGATATTTGTACTGCTGGTTTCTGATCATCTAGGGAAAGGAGTAGTTCATGCTTACATTTTTTCTTTCCTTTTCAATTTTTTATAATTTCCAACCAAACTTATAGGCTTTTATCTGGTAATATGAACAAGTAATGTGATGATAACAATATTCAATAGAACAACCATTGTTGAATTCCTATTACTTTACTTAGTGAAATTCTGTGTCTGTCGTGTGCGGCCTTGCCTGCAAGAATGACACGACCACTGGTTGGTTTTCTG
>NW_004524698.1:4468261-4497818 GCF_000260255.1 Octodon degus
ACACGCAGCTCCCTACATGTGTCATTTCTAATTTTTTTTTAATTATTTTTTGTATTTTTTTTTTTTTTTTTTGATGGAACTGGGGATTGAACTCAGGTCCTTGTGCTTGCTACTATATATATATAGTAGCATTTCCATATCTTATCAATAGACATGTAAGAAAAATATTCATAGTAGCATTATATACAATAATAAGGCAGAAACAAGCCTAATTTGGAAAAGTAGAATAGGAAAATTATAAAGATGGTGTTCTATATAATGAAATTCTTTCAGCAACAAGAATGTACAGAGTATTGTTAAATAGAACAATTTAGATAAATCCCAAAGATTTATTTATTTGTCAGTAAAAGACATTAGACACAGAGTGTCCATTGTATCATTTCATTTGTTTAAAATTCAAAAAGAAGCAAAACTACTCCATAGTTACCCCAGAGGATAGAGACTGGGAGGGCTACTGGAGGATTCTGGGGATCCAAAGCTGTTCTTTTTTTGGGTGATTGTTTGTTCTTTTTGTGAAAATTTGTGAATTTTATACGCATGGTTAATGCACTTTTTCTGTGTATATAAAGTGTTTATACTTAAAAGAAAAAGTTTATGTCTTAGGGGAATATCTACCTCTCAGCAGGAATTTTTCCACAGGTTCTGTTCTGCTTATAAGCTCAGGAAAAGAAAATAAGGAGAGTCTGATTCAACAAGCAGATTCATAAATCAGATTTCAAACTTCATTTTGACCTTGGTTAGAACAAAGCACTTGCTCGAGCTACTTGATTCTGCCTGCTTCTCCAAATTGACTCATAAAACTGTTTTATAGATGTCACTTTGCTAGCTACCAACAAGGACAGTATCTTTATATTAACAACATTCCTGTCTTCATTATCTCTTGATTGTAGTGCATCTCCTGGCTTAAAATTCAGTAAACTGCACAACTATGATCGCATTGATGCTCGGATTATAATTCTGTGTATTCTTTTCTTGTTCCTCTCTCCTCATCTTCTGAGGATAAAGTAGCCTGCACTGCACAGACGGGCTCTTGGGGGGTGCAGAGAGGTCGATTTTTGAAAATTTGATTTAGTTGGACTAACTTCAAAAGTCTGGGACAAGCTGAGTGGCTACAGGTACATCTCGTTTTGCCTTGGCTTCCCCTCTGTGCATGAGGCTGAAGGCCACCACTCCCTCCAGAAGCCTCCAAAAGCAGAGACAAAGCCTCTTTGTTCATCTGCAGGACCATAGGCTTGACTTGTTAGACTTGTTCTTGGTCATTTAAATTATCTTAGGATATCCCAACCAAAATATTCTAAAATTTTGAAGGAAAATTTAAAAACATATTCTTCTGTTTTGGTGTAAATTCAGTCATAGTAAAAGAAGGTGAGAGAGCATTGGACTTGGAGTCTAGAACTCCCAGATTTAAAATGTTTCTACATAAGCACTGAATAACTCTGTGACTCTGATGATGTTGGGAGAAAAGCTGGCATTTAGCATCCGTTTTCTTATTTTCTTTCTTTTTTTTTTCCTCTATACTTTAAGGAAAGGTCTACAGGGTGTTCAGGGTCTCACTGTGCAGATCAGACTCATAGTGATCCCCCTGTTTACAGCCTCCCAAGAGCTGGGATTGCACATGCCACCACGCCCAGTCTCAATAGCAGTCTCAGCATGCCCCAAGGGGAAGGGCCAGCAAGGCAGGCCCAGGGATCAAACCCCTGGCCTCTGTGCCTGCTTGCAGGCGTTTTAATCTGCTAAGCTATTTGGCCAGCCCTACGTTATCTTCTTTCAATGGGCCAGTGTTTTAGTTACTTTTTCTTCATTGCTGAGACAAAAATACCTGATGCCCAAATTAAGGAAGGAAAAGTTTATTTAGCTCAGTTTGTAGATGTTTCTGTCTGTCCTCAGCTGACTCCAAAGCAAAGTGGCACATGGCAGAGGGCAGGAGTTCACGGTGGTGGAAAACAGCAAAAGCAGCAAGAGCAAAATGGGAAGAGTGGAAGTGAGCGAGCCTGCTTCCCACTCCCCATGTTGTATGCAGGCTGCCTGCCTCAGGGTGTGTGTAGCACTCACACGCATAATCCCAGCACTGGACCACGAATCAATCACAAACTCCAAAAGCTGTCCCATGGTTGCATGAGGCTCTGGGGGGACATCTAGACACAAACCATAGTAGGCAGTAATACCTTTTCTCAGAATGAGTAAGAAGATTCATTCATATATGCATTCATCCCACTTTTCCGTTAGCATTTCTTCTGAAAGTTTCCATGTGTCAGAACCTCTGTTGGCTCGGGAAATTTGCCAAAAGCTCACGGTCTGGTGAGTAAGAAAGGTATATGAGCAAATCCCTTCAGCCTTTATTACTGTGGTCTGCGAAGTCTTTTCGTGTGCTTTTTATCATTCCTCCCCTGCCCCATGAACTTTTAATCTTAGAGATACTATTTGTTTATGTAGTTATGTATATCTGTGCTTTGTAATAAAAAGAACATTTTTCTGGTTTCATTTGCCAAGAATTACTTCTGACTCTCCTGGAGTTAAGACCCCCTTATCGAGAAGGAGCGAAGTTAGTGATCCCATAGGGACCCCGACGGTGTTGGATTAGTCTCACCTCAGGTTCAGAAGAAGAGACACTGAGCTGCGTGGAGCTAGAAAAGAAACACTTTGGGAGAAAAGCAGGATGTGGGTGCTCACAAAGAAGTCTCAACCACTGCACATCACGAGGAGGGGCTGGCAAAGACCAGGAGCCCACCCAGAGGTGGGCATGGAAAGGGACTGAGCACAGCCACAGAGGGCCTTGCATGGGAGCTCAGGAGAGCTGACCTTCCCCTAAGACAGTGGGAGCACATACGATTTTAACAAGGAGAACAGCTTGCTCAGATTGATACATGTGCCAGTTCCCTCTGGCCTTGTGTGGATGAGCAGAGAAATCCGGGCAGAAATAAAGGCAGAAATCACGACTTGAATGAAAACAGTTGCCTGAAAGGGTGAGTGAGGAGGAACAAGGCTTTGAAATAGAATTACATGGAGCATTTTCTGTATAAGCATCCGGCCTGCTTGAGGCTTGATGGGAGAGCTTCTCACTATGATGGAGGCTTCGGAGACATGTTGGGAGCTGCTTAAGCTGGAAATTGATCATCTGTATCAGAGCAGGACTGGGCCTCATTGCCTAAAGCAGTCAAGCTGCCTCAGTCCTGAGAAAAACATTCCAACTTCTCAGTGTGTGCTATTAGTACCTAGGCAACCTTGTGTCACATGACACTAACTTTGCAAAGGTATAAATAAATGCCCCTACTGTTGTTATAGAGGTCCTTTGCTAATCAGACAATGGGCCACCACCTGCCCAGCTCTTGCTTCTTGTCTATATTGTCCTCATTGCTTCCTACAGTTCTCCCAGGGATTCCCAAGGCACCAACAGACCCCTATAGGGACGATTAGCCAACTCGGCATTGCAGAGGCCACAGGACCTGACTGCAGAAAGGCCTGAGGGGTATAGTATTTGTTAAAGGCATGTTCTCCTTTGAGTTGGAAATGAGAAGAATAAAGCTAACCACTGAGCCCCAGGGAATGGCACAGGAAGTTCCTAGGCTGACAAATGATGCAGAAATGCAAGGCAGGACAGCACAGGCCACAGCATTATCTGATCCGCCAGTGCTTTAGTCAGTAGCTTCACCATTCCTTTGCTGTGGCTCCAGCCAAGTGGGAATCCACTGATGACGTTGGCGGCTGGATTTTTCATCTTTTCCTGCCTAGCTCTGCTCACTTTTGGGATTCATTTGATCTGCCTCAAAGATCTTTGAAAGATGACCATACTGT
Organism: Octodon degus; assembly: GCF_000260255.1. Classification (NCBI taxonomy): domain Eukaryota; kingdom Metazoa; phylum Chordata; class Mammalia; order Rodentia; family Octodontidae; genus Octodon; species Octodon degus. The sequence continues at coordinate 4,472,054 of NW_004524698.1, forward strand.
GCTGACTCCTGTTCGCAGTGGATTAGACTGCTAGTGGATGATCCAGTACAAAGTTACTCATTTCAGAGCTTCTAGGCTTCTAAAGGAAGGCAAGAAAGGAACAGTGATGTAACAGCAGGAAAGGGGTCGGGGAGCTTTGGGTGTGAACGACCGTTCTGTGAAGCAGAGAATTGTGGCCACTGGTCTTTTGGCAATAGAAGGGCTGTTAGTTGTTCCTGGGATGGGGAAAATTCAGGAGGCGGAACCCCAAGGTGGCTGCTCTGACTGGTGTCACTTGTACTCTTGGTCACTAAAGCTGTGAAAGACCTGAAAGGGAGGCATCTGTCCATTGCCTGGGATACTGTGATATATGCTGAAACCCTTTTAACTTCATGCAGCACACTCTCTTATGTGGGACAAGCTGGCTTCAAAGTAAAAAAAAATGCCTCTTTCACCTCTACTGAATCACAATCACCACAGACAGCCGCCTCCTCAGCTGTCGCCTTTGTCAGAGTGTCTCTCCCTCAAGCTTCCAGAGCTACCATAATGGCAGCAGGTTTTGAGAACTGTCACTCTCCCCTCACTGCCCTTTCTCTTTGGCTTCCCCCAGCTCATTGGGTTTTCCACACTAGTAGTCACTTTTACATTATCTTTCTTGAATTGATAGTTGGGTCTCATATCTTGGCTCTAACATGAAGTGACATAGACCACTGTTTTTAGAAATATCCCTTCATGGGTTTGTAAGGCAGGTTGGACACTGGAACAAGACCCTGGCTCTCTCTGTCTTGATGTAGGAGTTGGATTCAACTGAACCCACCATGGAACCTTCAGATTCTACTTATTTGTCAGGAGCAAGTGGAAGAAACAGTGCTGAAAAGGAACTGGAACTTAAAAGGGGGTGCTCACAGTGGAACCCCCAGATACTCCAGTAAAACTAGAGTGTCTAACCAGGTCATATTTTATTCCAGGACAACTATTAAAAAGACATATCCAAAAATGCTTACTTGTGCAATTTATTGGAGGAGAATTTTTATAGTTCTTGGCAGAGTCAATGTTTAAAAATTAACTGAATTAAGAGCTATGGAAATTTGTTAAAGATTGAAAGAATGCAAAGCTGGAGTAGAGACTGGTACACTGAGAAAGTCAGGATTTAGAGCAACTTTCAGAGTCTGAGTCATATACCTAGCTTTCAGGGGAGAGAGGATTGTTAATGAGGAGTGCCATTGGTTTCATATAAGCTGTATAGTGCAAGAGAGAAGGGGTGTGCCATGCCATCTTGAGTTGTGAAAGCCTTTGGGGTTTTGGTTGGCAATAGATCAAAGGTATAAGGTATAAGATCTAGCACTTCAAATTTGATTACCACAAACTGAGCCTGTAAAACTTGCACCTTCCCTGTCATTCCCAATTTCTGCTGATTACAGTATTAGTCCTCCATAATCATCTATTATACAATTATAATCTGTGGCTATTTAATGAATATTTCTTTGGCATGTAATCCCACAAAACATTTTAGGGAATTATTTTATTATTCTTTCATTTATCTTCTCAGTTTAGTATTTATTGAGCACACAGTCAGAAGCACAGACTGTCCCAGGAGTGGGAAACACTGTAGCAACTGAGATACACACTGGTTTTTCCAGAGGTCATTCTTGGGTGGATATCAAACTGTTAAAGCAATATAAAATTGTTCCAAATTATAATCCTCTTTAGTTTAATGAAAGTACAATGTTCTGGACAGTGTAGAGTAGGGAGACTAGGTCTGATTTTGAGAGAGAATTTCAGAGATTGTTACCTAAACAACTGAATTTTAAGTTCATGGAAGTTTATATAGCTATGTTATTCAATATTATAGCCCCTAGCTACATGAGTGTATTTAAATTTCAATTGGTTAAAATAGAAAGTTCATCTTCCATGTTCAGCTATCCAATTGCTACCTGAAGCAAGTGGCTAGCATCTGGGTAGCATTGCTACCAAACACTTTCATCACCGCAGGGTTTTGTGTGGGACGGTGCTATTATATAGGACTTAACTAGTTGGGGAAGAAGTACACGGGGTGGGGGGAGAAGGAAACACCTTGAGCAAGTGCAAAAGAAGATACTATTTAATTTATGGAAACATAATAAAAATTAAGTTTATAGAGTGTTACTTGATGGTGACAATGGGTCTTAGTGAGGGTACAGAGGAAATGGGGAGTGTCCCTTCCTCTTGTTCTTCTCACCTAGACTCTGCATAGTTACCACTCAGTCAATTGTTTAGTGCTAATTCTCAGAGAGGGCTCTGCTTGGAGTCTTTGCTTTGATTCCCAAGCATACAAAATAGAGACCAAAGCAGCGTAGCATAGAACAATATTGCCCATGAATCGTTCAGCAAAATTTAAATATGAGCAATGGGATAGTGCAACAGATAATGAGTTTCCAATTTTATTATAGAACTCATTATAACTAAATACTTTCAGGGTTTTGTATTTATGGGATTCCACCAATAACAGATTGAAAATATCCACAGGCCATATTAAGCTTGTGTGTCTGACTTGTTTCACTTAATGTTGTGGTCTCAAGTTGTGTCCACTTACCTATGAATGCTTGAAGCTTATCTTTTTATGGCAGAAAAAAGCAGAATAGAAGACAGGTAAGTCAGAAGTAAGGAGCTGTTTTTCAAATGGATAGGGGAGTAGGAGATGGAGGGAGAGAAGGCTAAGTGGATGGGAAAAAAGAATCAAAAGAGGGAAATGGTGCAATATAGGAAGAGCTCCAAGAATTGGAAGGACCAGGAAAGAAGAGAGGTAGTGGATTTAAAAAAAGGAATTTTATGTACCAATTCCCCTTTTGTAAGCCTTATGTACTGCAAACATGTACAAACAAAGCATTCAGAAAATAGTGCATGTGTTCCGAACATTTGCACTTTTTTCATTTGGTATTATTCCCTAAAAACATAATCCAAGTGCTGTTTAAATAGACTTTATATAATGTCATATGGATAATTTAGAGGTGACTTATAGTACATGGAAGGATGTGCATAGGCTACATGAGTCTACCACACTGTTTCATGAAAGAAGCTTGAGTGCCCCCAGACTTGGCGCACTCAGAGGCTTTGAAAACAGCTGTCATAGACACAAGGGATGAGTGTATTGGAAGTTGCCCCCTTCTGGGCCTTCTGCCATTTGCCACATCCATGTGTCTTGCCTATCACTCCAGTGTCACTGCTCCAGAGCACTTTGTGCTGAGCTCTTGTTCCCTTTATTCTCTACCTGTCCCCCTGAGTATGCTTGTTTACTCCATGACTTAGCAGATGATCAATACGCTTCTCACTCCTGCATCCATATCTCTAGCCCAGCCCTCGCCTCTGTGCTTCACAGCTTTGAGTCCAAATGCCCACTGAATCTCCAACTGGCTGCCCCAAGAACAATGCCCCCTCATCTCTACAGTGCCCATTGAAACTGCACCTCCTCAGTTCCCACCTCATCAATAGCAACGCTGCCCAAACCAGAAGCTAAAAGGTTGGGTCTCATCTGACTTCTCCACCAAAGGTGCATCACTTCCCACATCCTGCTGATTCTGGCTCAACCTCTCGAATGTATCCACTCTGGCTTTTCTTTACATACCATCCACCTAACTTACAATGCAAAGCCTGGGTTGTGTGCTTGTTTCCTAACCAATCTCCCTAGTTCTAGCCTTGGCCTGCCCCAAACCATTCCCTGTACTACAACCATGTAATCTTCCTAAATCTGATAAAGTCTTTCCATTGCTAAATACCCTCCCATGGCTTCCTATGGTTATAGCGGTCTAAGTAACTATCCGCGGTTACAAAGCTCTTGTTGATTTGGCATTTACTACTTCTCTAGCTGCTTTTCTTACCCTTTTTTACTTTGTACATTTATCTCCAATCACTTTTAGCTTCATTTAGTTCTAGGAATCCAGTTTGCTTAATTTTGCACTGAGATACTTACACATATTATTTCTAGAAATACTTTCACTCCTCCCCTTCTTTGCCTTAGTGTAAGTGTTATTTTACCCAAGAAGACCCCTCCCAATTCCCCAGTGCAGGGTTAGGAGCCGCTAAGTAGGTGTTACAGTGGCCACCTCCGAAAGTATGATGACTTCCTGGTTCCCAGAACCTGTACATTTTATCTTAGATGGAAAGTGTCTTTGCAAGTGTAATTAAGAAACATAGGATCATCCTGGATTGTCCAGGAGACCCCAAGTGCAGTGTCTTTATAAGAGACATACAGGAAAGACACAACAGAGAAGAGGACAGATGCACACTAGAAGCTGGAAGGAAAGAGGAAGGCTTCTGCCTTAGAGACACAGTGTGACTCTGCTGACACCTTGATTTTGTTGTCGTAACAATGGATTTTGGACTTTTGGCCCCCAGAATGGTGAGAAAATGTCTGTTATTATATGCCACCAAGCTTGTAGCATTTTGTTACAGCCACCTAAGAAATGAATACTTTCTCACACTACTTCTATAATGCCTCTGAGCACACTGCATTCAAAGCCCCCAGGTTTTCATTCTAAACATCAGCGGGCATCACATGGGCAGGAGCATGTGTGTATAACCTACAATTGCATGCCCCGTGTTGCCTCAATACTTTGTATAGATTGAGTAATCAGTAATCATTTGATATAAAGATGATACAGTGTTGGCTGATACACACAGGGCAAGTTTTATAGAGGAAATTGGTGTGATAAAATGGGCAGGATTTGGGAACTATTGAGAAGAGGGTGATCATTCCCATGATCAGAGCCACATTAATATGGTCCTGAAAGTGAGAACTGGAATGATATGTGAGCTCATAGAGATCTATTTGCCTGACTGCCAGAGAAGGTCCTGAAATACAGCTGACTCACACTGAGGTGAACTCATGGGACTTTTTCCTGCATGCCAGGACACCTCCTAGGTGTCCTCAGCAGCTTTGTGTGATGCTAGATGGTCGCATTTTGCCATAACAACCACTTCCTCCCACGTAGCTGGCTGGATCTGGGACTTTAGAGCAGTCTACTCTAGTATACATGTGATATCATGTTCTCTGTTTATCAACGTTCAAACAGATTGGGAAATACTACTAAGGCTAAGAGTCATTCAGACTTTCAAAACTAAAATATGAGTAAGACTAGGTACATGCTTATTGACTCCAGAACAATGTATTATGGTGGGCTTTAGATCAAAAATCATTAGAAATTTCAATATGCAATAGCAGAGCAGTATGCAAGCAAGGGGCCTTTCTAAGCAGAGGACCTCTATAACTTCATAGACCTTATGCCCGGAAGCTAACGTTTTTTTGGGGAACCGGGGAATGAACTCAGGCCCTTGCCTTTGCCAGGGAAGCACTTAGTCTACTGAGCCATCATCCCAGCCCCAAACATCTCCCCTGCCCCCCAGGAAGCTAACTTGACCACAAAGAAAGATTTGTTCAGATGGAGATGAGGTTCTTGCATGAAATGGGTTAAGTTGGTATGGGGTAGATTAGGAGGACAAAGTGGGAGGTAACTGCAATGTACTTTATATATTCTGTTTATTTTATGCTCAGAGTTAACCTGTCAAGTAAATTTTATTATAGTTCGTAACCCATTTCCCAAAGGTGGGTTAGAAGTCAGGATGCAAGGATATAAATTTCCTTCCTTCATATCATAGATTCTAGGAGTGAGTGAAAATTTAAATTTCATTATTTCTGCTTCCAATGGTGTTGCGTTTTGAACAATTTCTTTTTACCTTGAATTGACTCTAGTATTCTCTTTTGGATTTTTTTTTCCTAGCAAATGGCATTTTTCAAAGAAAAATCTAATACCAAAACAAAAAGAAAGCCACACTTTATATGTGCAAACACACACATACACATTCACTCCAACAAATGTAAAGGTGCCAGTAATTTTTTCCCCATCCAATGGCCTGTTAAACAACATTGTTTGCACACATTTCCCTCCCCACCATTCCATAGGACTATTACTGCATTCCTATTCTGCCTCAATGGGGGGGGGGGAAGTTGACAGTACAATAAATATGGAACTACATAAGGCCCTAAGGCAAGTGGTTAACAGGAAGACCCTAACACCTTGATTGAGTAGAGCAACTCCCTTGAGTTCACTCAGGAATGCTGACAGGTATCAGAATCCAGCATGAGGCCCTGGACCTGGGTTCCCTAAGAGGCAATTGGGTATTAGGCATTTGCTCAGTAGACTGCACTTCATGTGTACCTTATGTATAGTCCTACAAATTAATCATTCCATTTTCCTTTTCTCATCATGGGCTTTAGGCTCTAGAACTACCTACCTTGGATCTTTCAACACTCAGAATTTATTTTTCTAAAAAAATAAAAAATAAAAAGGAAAGAAAAAGAGATTTGCATTTGCCAATCAGTTGAAAGGAGCAGGAATTTTAACTTGTTCCTGGAACAAATTCTGGGGCGCTCAGATTGCTGGTGGAACTGAGGTAGCGGTGGGGGAGGAGGAGTCGGTGAGGCAAGCCAGAGGGATGAAATTCATAGCCAACAGCTTTGTTTGATTCTTTTGACTATAGCCAAGCCAGTAGGGCTGAGAGCATGATGTCTCAGTAAGTGGCTTGACAATAACATGATTTGTTTCTTTTCCAAAGCTCAAAAATGGCATGTCAGCTTGCGAAGGGAAGCTTTCTTCTGAACCTGGGGGAGGGGAGGGCTGATTTCTTCCTCTAGAATGAAGGCACTGGGCAGAGCAGATGACAGTGGAAATGTTACCTGGCAGCACTTGCCTAATCAATATGTATTTTTATTTACTTTTTTGTATTTTTATTTTGGAGGAACATTTTTTTTTTTCATGAATAGGATTTCAGACTAACCTGCTCCTTTTTCCTATCATCGGATGGAAAGTGAGTGTATCCTCTCGCCTAGGGCCCTCATGCCCATGCTATCACAACTGAAATTAAGTCCTGAAGCTTGACCCAAGCTGGCCCATACTTTTGGGCCCTGGGTTGATAGCTGCCTAAAGAATGGTTTATTTTCTTCATATTTTCTGGATTCACTTGGGAATTAGGAGGACGGAAAGTAAGCTTTAGCTTTTGCAAAGGGAAAGTTGAAAGCTAATGGGCACGTAGGCCATTAAGAAAAATGATGATAACAGTGACTCTACAAACAGAGATATGGTTTCTCTTCCATTTGTCAGTGAAAAGCTTGGCTCTGGCCAAAGCCTTGCTCTCAGACTGCAGGGAAACAATGAGTCACCAAAGATGAGAACCCTGTCCCTACTGAACTTGCAATTTAGTGCAAGAGCAAGATGCATTTATGAGCTCTAGTGAAAAACAGGCACTTGGCATCATCCAAGTTCATTTTCAAGTTAATAGTCTACACTCAAGTTGTATCTGCTAATATAAGGTATAGTATGAAGACCGAGCACAATTTAGGGCCCACAAACTATAATCCATGTTCTTCAGATTATGGAGAATTTTTCTCATCTTTTAAGACTTTGTTTCTAGGGTTAGTGTGGAGGAAATACTTCCTATTCTCTCCTTTTGCACAGCTTTCTTAGATGTTCCAGTGGGGTGGAAAGATGGTACACAGCCAGTGGTGAGAGGAGCGACAGTTAAGTGTTGAGCAGAGATGGAAAAGCAGTGAAATCTCCAAGACATTTGTCAAATTGTTCAACTTTACAAAAAATTTTCAACCATGGTCTTGGAGCCTTGGGCAAGAGGCTCCATGAAGCCTCTGGCTTTGGGACGTTCTGAAACTCAGTTTCCTCATTTGGAAAACAGGAACAGGAATGGCTCAGAGGTGTTGTGAAGATAAGGAATTAGGACACAAGATTGTGTCTAATGTGCTTCTCTGTCACCCCTCTGGCATGGAATCTGGATGTGGTAGAAAGAATGACAGCACAGTATGCGTGAAATGCACAGGCACATATAAACACCATGAATGGTAATTATGGATATACAGGGAACTTTAAATTTTAAGTAAATATTGAGTAATCATTTAGTAAAAATATATCTGATGTCGTATTTAGGATGCTGTCATAATAAGGAAATTCTACAGTTATCTGAGATTGAAATTTAATGGAGTATCTTATATCACATTTGGCAGTCTTCTTTCTGTCCTGCAGACATCTAACCAGTTAATGGTAGCACTTGCGGGATGCAGCTGTGGCCTCCTGAGAAAGAGGAATGTGCAGTCCTTGGGTGGAGTGGCTGGGCCCGTCAAGGCAAACTGACTCAGATGCCACAACATGACACAGTTTTTCCATTTTCAAAAGCTACATTAGCTCCATTCTTCTCTTGAAATAAGGGACCCTCCTGGCATAGATTCTGAAAATGATGCCTGGATGGTGGTGGATATAGGACTTTGGCCCCAGAGGGAGATGCTGCCTGCTCTGGCTAAGGACCTAAAGGAGACCACATTTGTCCATAGTGCAGCAGTTATATAGGTGCCAGTCAGTTCTTAGTTTCAAGAAGATACCAATTATGTTGAAGGAAAACCAAAGCAAAAGTGAAGGGGATTAGTTCTTCACCTTTTAGAACAGCAGGTTCATGCTGTGCCGGCTGGGCCCACAGGGAGCGCTGAGATGGCAATTGAAGCTGAACGTGGTGGCGCACACCTATAATCCCAGTGCTTGGGAAACTGAAAATGGGAGAATCACTGAGTCTGGTCTGTTTAGTGGGACCCTGTAGACCCTGTACTAAATACATAGAAAGAAAGAAAAGCAAGTTCAAAAAAATTGCAAAAAAAAATTCATAAAGACTAGCTTTTGATAGCTATACTGAGGCAACCAACAGTTCCCAAGTAGTAAAACTGCAGCTACTTTATGACTTAGCTCTCCTGTGTGCAGTTTGGTAGCCAGCCTCCAATGAGGCCCCCTGCCTTCCTCACACATACCCTTGTGTCATCCCTTTCCATGTGATACCAGATCTGGTCCATAGAACCACTGTAGCACTGCAGAAATTGGAAGATGAATCACTTCTGAGATGAGGTTATAAAAAGCACTGCGGCTTTGTCTTAAGCATATGTTCTTGGGTGCACACACACTGCCTTTTTGAGACAACTTACTTTGAAGGAAGCTATTGCTATGTCGAGTAGTTCTTCCGATGGCTGCCACATAGGGGAATATCATCAAGGTCCAAGGCAAAGGGTTATTAAACTTGGCACCAAAAGCACAAAGAGAGAAAAATTGAGTAAGTGCAAATGTAAAATCCTCACTCTGAAAATCCCCTTAAGAGGAAGAAAAGAAAAGCTACATACTAGGAGAAAGTATTTGCAAACCATGTATATGACAAAGGACTAATATTTGAATGAACAAACAATTCTGAACAACCAAATATTGCAGGAACTATACAGCCCAAATAGAAAATGGTTAAGAAAAAATGACATTTCCCCAAGGAAAACATACTAATGGCAATAAGCACATGGAACAATGTAGAAAATGAATGGCCATGAGGAAAACGAGAGTCAAAGCCACAATAAAAGAGCACTACGCACTTATCTGAATGACAAATGAAACATAGTGGAAACTATGAGATAAAGTATGGTATGCTGAAACTGTGGAATACTACTCAGTAACAAAGGGATACAAACTATTAATAAGTGCAACAAACAACTTGGATCCATCTCCAGAGCATTATGTGGAGTGAAAACAAAACAAAATCGAAAGATCACACACTCTGTGATTCTATTTATGTAACACTCTTGAAAGAACAAAATTATAGAAGTAAGGGACAGGTCAGTAGCTGCTCAGATGAGACAAGACAAGAGGGTGGTGGATGAGGTTTGAAAAAGGAAGCATGAGAATCAGGCCAGTGCCCCGGTTGGGGTGTTGTACTGAAGACATTGCCCTTTCCCTACTAGCCAGTGGTGGAGGAAACTGGTGACTAGGTAAAGTGGATCTGTCTGTATAATTTCTTAAAATTGTGTGCGAACTAGTTGTCTCAAAAAAGTTAAAGTTTGTGAATTAAATTTAATAAGATACATAAAACAAACTTTAAACTATATTTCTATTACTTAATTAAAATTAACCTATTAGGGAAATATATTTAATGTGTATGGCAAAGACTACTATTATTATCATGGCGAGAGTTGTGTAATCATTAGAAAAGGAGACAACACAATAGAAAGGCTACAGGCAACTTACTGTCAAACTATGAGCTGCAAATGTGCACAAGCAGTGTGACCACGTGTCCATTTCTTACCCTCCACTTGATGCCCCAGTTCATTATTAAAACACTCCTGATTAGACAATCAATTATACAGTCATCTTACTAATAAAGTGATAGAATGACAGTCCCTTGTCAAGTAGGGAAAAAGTTATTTTTTCTATAAAATTGCTGAAGAAAAAAAAGGCTTGCTGATCCTCACTGTTGGCAGAGGTATGAGAGAGGCATGTCCTCACATTCTGCTTATGAGAGTAGACTGAATTAGCTTTCCAAAAGAGTGATGTATCAATACATATTAAAAATCCTTCAAGAGTATATTTCCATGGACATCAATTCCACATATAGAAAATTAGGAAAATATACAAAGAAAAATCAATGCTTTTCATTGAATGGTTTTATACATGTTGAAAACAAGCCAACAAATGTCTATTAAGAGTTAAGGCAAAAAAAACCCCCAAAAAAACCAAAACAAAAAAACCAAACTAAACTTCAGGGGCCAGGGAGATGGCTTAATGGAATAAGCACTTGCTTGGTAAGCACAAGGGCCTGAGTTTAATCCCTGGTTCAAAAAAAAAAAAAAAAAAAAAAGAGTTAAGGATAAGATGCTTACATAAATAATGGTGCATATTACATGAACATTTGATAAAACATTATGAAACTGTTGCTTATGTATACATACATACATATATCCACACATATATACAAAGTATAGACAAAGAGATACTAAGATTACTATGTCTTGGCAAGATACTTGATAATACTTTTCTTTTGTATACTATGCTGTGTTTTCTAAATTATTTTTAAAAGGCACATACTTTTCAAATAGTCATAATATAGCAAATATTTTTAAAAGGACACTGAGAAAGTTAAAAGATCAAGGTAGTGTAAAAGAGATGAAGTGAAGTGAAAGAATGCAGATTGTCACTTAGGAAAGTGGCCTTGACAGGATGTGGGCATGGGTTCCAACATAGGAATAACAGGAGGGCTGTGCCCATCCAGCCTGAAGAATATAATTACCTTTCTGCTTATTTTATAATGCTCACATTCAAATTAGAACATATGAAGTAGGTACTTTGTAACCTATGAAGTATTAATGAAAATGTTGAATATTGTGCATATTAAAACTGGCCTTTGCATGCTGCTAAACATTTAAGCACAGCTCTCCACAAGTTAGCGAATCCAAGAAAGGGACATGAACTCTGGATTCAGCTCACATGAAACCCTTTGATCTTTCTTGGGCTCCGCCCACATGGTATGATGCCAAGAGCAATGGTGTGAGCATAATGAGGCATGGGTTCTCATGGACCCAATCACTGCCTTAGAAAACTGGGGCAAGTTACTGTACTTCTCTGAGCTGCTTCATCTATTCAAAGTAGAAATAATGGCATACCATTTGTGAAAGTCACAGTAGACCAAAATGGTTCAACAATGTTGATTCTGGCCACCTAGAGGTCATCAGATGGTATCTCTGAGCCAGGTCACCTGAGGAAACAATCCTCCAGGGTGGTTAGCCACTATGTCAATGGCGCATTAGTGTTTGCAAAGGGTTTAGCTAGCACTCTTCACATCTTCAGGAAAATAATTTCTTTGGTAGGGTGGATAGGGTCAAACTGGTGATTGGTTGGGAATATTGTATAGTCTACTCCCTTCTACAAACAAGGCATAAGAAGGTGATAAATGGATACTTACCAGAAGGTGACATTTCTAACTCTTCCTTCACAGAGGATCCTGTTGGCTGGTCTGACCAAGAGCTGCTTGGCATCATTCTAAGATCATGACATCTGCCTCAGCATGAGTCTCTCATGCACCTGCCGTGTCTGGACTGCTTGGGTTAAGGTTTGTCTTTCCTAAACTGCTGAACGAATTGAGTGCCTGCTCTTGTGCTTCCTTCTCAATGCATGTGCATATGTCTGCTGGGGTTCAGCCATTTTGGGTGGCCTGGAAGATTTATAGTTCCCATGTGCCTGCTTTTAGGATATTTAGGGATGTGGCAGAGAAGCAGAAATAAAAGAAGCGGTGGGGAAACTTTTGTTAACTCTGAAGACTAGGATAGGATTGAAGGCAGGGAGAGGGGGAACCTCTGACCTGAGAGAGTGGAGGACTTTTATGGGTTTTTGTGAGGGGTGGAATTTGAGGGGGCAGTTTCAGTTACACCAAGGAACTTGTGTGCGTGAGAAAGGGATCCAGGACTGGGTGGGGGAAGAAGGAGGAAGTGGTCACTGGGAAGATAAGCTGGTGTTTTGGGGCTTGAACCATATTAGATGGCCACCATGATAATTCAGCAATTTATATTTGGGTTGGAACCTGTCACCTCCAAATTAAAAAAGTCACCACAGAAGTCAACATACTCTATCTCTCCCTCATCTTATAAGTTTCTCTCTCTCTCTCTCTCTCTCTCTCTCTCTCTCTCTCTCTCTCTCTCTCTCTCTCTCTCTCCTCTCTGTCTTCACTTAAAGGAGACCATACACTCCTTTAAAAGCAAGGACTATGTCATTTTGTTAGACTCCTTTGAATACTTAATGCTTCATACAAAAGAAAAATGGGAACCAAATTTGTTTAGTAACTAAATATGTTAGATTTGGAGTAAAACTTCCTGTGTTCAAATCCTGGCTCTTGCATACAGTGAAAGACTTCAGGGCTTGGTATGCTTCTGTTTCCTCATCTATAAAATGCAAATAGTCCCTTCTTGACTGAGATCTGGTGCAGTTTAAGTTAACTGATGAGGAGCTCACAACAGTTCTTGACCTCCAACAAGTGTTAGCTATTCTCATTAAGTAGTGTAAAATGTTATGTAAGTTAATAGGGTCCTGGTACTTGCATAAGAGCTCTGTTTGGGCCAGACGTTATTGTGCAATCACTTGCCATAAATATGTTCCCACTTCCAGAAAATGTATCTCTGTCAACAAATCACAGTGTACCTCATGCTAAGCCCTGCCTGCTCCGGTTAGAAGCCAGTCCACACAACCAGACTCTAGGTCTCTGTCTTCTGCTTCTTGGCACAACCCAGCAGAGTGCTTTTTGTGCAGGGTGCCAGAGATCCAGTTCCAGCTCATGCCTAATGGGCCCTGAGTGATCTCCCCATCAGGATGTCGACTATGACAATGGGTAGACATTCCACCTCATCACTTCACCTTCTGCTCCTGTTTCCCCAAAGCTCTTCTAAGTGATTCCTGGAGGGTAAACTGGAATGAAAACAGGGTACTTGTCAACCCTTGGAAAATGATGGACTTTTCTCATCAGTGCTGGGTTTGGCAATTGTTCTGTGGTTAGGCTAACATGTGTAGTGCTCTTACTGTTTGCAGCATTCTGTGGGTTTCCACATGCATGCCCAGAGGCACCATAGCTTGCATACAGATCCACGTGGGGTAGTAGATTCTTCTACCTACATGCATATGCATTCACAAACACTTTCTCTTTTCCACACAATTTTACTTATCCTGAGAAGATCTGGCACCAGATGTATTTTTTTTTTTTCACATCTTGTTTTCTTCATGCTTGTTTTGAAGGATGGGGGCTTTTACTTGGACGTTTTTTTCTCTACCTCTAATCCTTGTGGACACCCATCTCTTCTTTCTCCATCCCTGGGAAGGCTCTGCCCTAAGGCTATAACTGGGGTGTGTTACTATGCATTCAGAGCAGTGACTCATTCTAACGCAAGCTTGAGGCCCTTTGTCCTCTCACACAGAAAGTCCACCCTTCCAGCCTTGGCTGAGGTGGGGAGGACAGTCATAGGGTAAGGAGCATTGCAGTCTGAGAGCTGTGATTCTGCCTTCCCAGGATTGAATTTGTTTTTCTAGTTGCTGCTGGTCTCTACAGCCTGTACCCCTGATAATCCTGAGTATTTAGGGGCTCCTCTCACTGTCCCAGGGATGATCTAACTTGGAAGGCAATTCCTTAGACTCTGTGCACACTGCACACTTCATCACTTCTGGGCTTCCTCTTGCATGTCAGGTGAGAAACAGGAGTCTGAGGGCCCTCGGGTGGAAGAAAGGTCCAGATGGTGACAACACTGGTTTTGCCCTCACATATAAAGGTTATTGCCTATGACTAAGCATGTCTGTATAAATACAACTTCTCTAGCAAATTTTCTTATCAGACTCCTAAGGTATTGAGTAAAAGGGAGAGGGAAGATTGTATTTGCTTTCTATCAAAAAATCAAGGGCATGTTTGATCAATGAGACAAATATGATTTTAATAAAGTTGAGGAGGTAAATTCCCCACCAGAGAACAATGAAGGTAAATACTGTTTGAGACCTAAGGCTGTTTCACCTGGCACCTATATTCACCCCCACTGGCATTGGTAAAGAGAACAGTCCACCCAGGTAAAGAGATGTTTGTGTTCTGGTTGTCAAGGAGATGGGGAATCTGTTTGCTTAGCTCAAAGCAGAGGCAAACTTCATAAGCACAGACTGTATTTTCTGGACCTTTACCAAATCTCTGCATCTCTGCCTCAAAGCTATATCAAGCTTATTGATTTGTAGCATGTGTTTTTCTCTCCATATTTTAAAAAATCTTTCCTTCTGCCTGCAAAACTGTTGACTTGAAGAGAAATCCCTGTGGCAAAAGTTTCTACCCTTAATGTTGGGCAGCCTCTGGAGGCAGACGGCATCAGGGAAGGACAATATGTTTGGCCCAGCATCCAGCACCCAGCACCCATTCCTGAGGACTAGGAACACAGCAGAGACTTCTTCACCCCACAGCATTGGCTGGTCCAAAGGACAGGTGACAGAAGTAGAAAAACGTGTTTAGAAGGTTAGAGTGAAAGGGGTCAGGAGCCCAAGAACATTCTGGATCTGAAACATACAGTTAGTGTGATCAGAGGGATTTTTGAGGGTTGCCATTGAGGTCAGAGTTTGACAAAAACAGAATTTTGGTCAAGCTGGATGAGCAGACAAGATATGAAGAAACATATCAACAGGGTGTTTTAGAGCCAGGCGCTGGGATGAGTGTCTGTCTGGCAGGGAGGAGGGGAAGCTTATGGGACCAGTTGGATGAGTCATGCCAGCTGTTCTGTTTTTCCTGGGAGCCTTTTCTATGGAGCCTGTTTCAACTGGTAAATCACCACGAGCTACACCTGGACAATGTGCAAAGGAGACGGACAACACGGAGGACAAGCTTTTGCTTGCTCAGGTGTCCACCAGGAGGCCTCAATTCTTGTTTTACAATATGGTCCCTTTGGTATCTCTGAGAATTCCAAAGTTGCATCTCCTTTTGCTCCATGACCTCTTTAGCTGTGTAGAAACAGCATTTACTCTTACAAATCTGATCCTTTAGGAGCCCCCCACAAAGTTGTTTGGATGATAGAAGTATTTTAGAACAAAATTGAGTTATATACAACACTTTTGCTTAGGGACACACCCACACACCACCAAAACGTACACTCAGGGAGGAACACCACAACAGTGATACATTTCTCTCCCACAGTCTTACTTTTCTGGGCCAGGTACACCTGGAATGAGCACACTGTCCTTCCATTGCCTCTATCCTCTCCTATCCTCTCCCCCACTGGAGTATAGCAGATGAGAAGACAAAGTTCAAGGACACAGTGTTTTGTAGTTGAATGGATCAGTAAGTGCAGACACATGTAGAATGGTTTGACTACATAAATAAGGAAGAAATGCTTCAAGGGAGCATAAGAAAGGTTAGGCATAGAAAACACCTTCCACCCCTACTGAGAGGGGATTCTGGTCAGGCATGGAGGGAACTGAGGGGTGAGAGCACTGGGGAGTGGGAAGTGCAACCCCTCCACCCTCACAGAGAGGCCAGGCTTGCTTCTGCTTTGTCTGCCACTATTACATTGCTCTGTGATTTCTCTTTCAACTCTTTATCACTCCTCTACGTGCTTCAGATACTAAGGTTTAACCCCTGCATATATTATGTGTTCAAAACACAGAAAAATTACTCAGGCAGAATCTGGAGGCAACACAGACCAGTTGTGAGTGAGGGGCCATAAAAATATATAAAATAAGCACTGGATACATTAGGAAGATGACTTTTGTGAGGGAGGAGAATAACTTGAAGTTTGTCTTGAATGTTTAGATTTTATTTAACAGTGAATCAGAAGCCTAACTCAGTCCTTGAATGTGTCTTCTACAACAGGGCTTGACAATTAATTTTGAGAAGCCATATGTGGGCAAGAAGGGGGAGAGGAGAGAGGATGCTGTGGGCAGAGGGACTCACTGGGAAGGTCTTGCAGGCAGCATGAAACCAGGGAGGGAGGGAAAAAGGCATGAAAATAAGCTGCGGAGGGGTGCAGAAGTGGGAATGAGACTGCACGTCATGAAAGAGAGTGGATTCGTTCATTTCTTCTCTGCTCTTTTATTCTTAAATTCATACATGCCTTATTCAGCACTGGGGAGGGTCAAGTGCTCTTCTCTGATAGCAGTTGGGGTGACAGTTGTGTGAGACACCACAGTCAGAGAGTGACCGTGCAGTAGTGTGGACTCCAGATTTTATCCACATTGGCTCTTGTCCCACTTCTGCTAGTGTGGCTCTCAGGCAATTTGTTTAACTTTTCTAAACCTCATTCTTCTCATGAAATAATGACTGACTTCCTCAGGTTATTTTGAGGACTGCCTGAAATCACACACCAAACAAACAAAGGCTGAATATTGCATGATAAGTTTTGTTTTGTTTTGTTTTGTTTTTTCGTACAGGGTCTCACTATGCAGCTCAAACTTGTAGTGCTCCTCTTGTCTTGGCCTCTCCAGTGCTGGGATTACAGGTATGTATTACCATGCCTGGTTTGAGTGGCCACCTCAGCATGGGGCTAGCACAGCATTCGGTACTGGGAATCAAACCCGGATCCTTGCGCTTGCCCAGCCAGTGCTTAAACCTCTGAGCTACCTCCCCAGCCCTGTTGCATGATAAGTGAATCTTAAGCACCTACCTATGTGTTAGGCACTGTAATAGGCACTAGGAATTCAAGCCAGAAAAGACTTCATCTTATTCTCCATTGCCCTAAAGAAAACTTTGCAGGGTGGGGTGTGGTGTAATCTGACATGGTAAATGACCTAGTGGCAAGATGATGCTGGCATCATGGAATTCAGACAAAGAGATGGGGGAATTTGGGGAACTCTAAAGGAAATGGAAATTGAATTGAATGGTTTGAAAAGAAATAGAAGTTTAGAAGGTGAAAAAGGAAGAAAAATTGTCAGGCAAAAGGAACAGAATGTACAAAAAGGCAAAGAATAATAGCACAGTGCCCTGCAGGGTTACAGTGGGTACAAACAGAGACCCCACAGGTGCCCACACAGCTGCTCCCCATGTAGTAAGCACTCAGCGGTCCACAAAGATCTGTCTTCTCCCTGCCTTCACTGACTTGCAGCTGTGTTTTCTTTATTCCACCAGAAAATGGGGCAACATCTCAAAAAAGTTAAGGTGAGAAGGCAATTGGGGTCCTGAGACCAGGTTTCTGTAATCAGGGCTGACGCGTGAATGGAGAAAGAGCAAAGGAGGTGCCTATTCAGGACACCGCTGAAGGTAACTTAGGCTGAAAGGGGCAGAAACAGCAGCATTCACATCACAGATGCTGAGAAGGAAAAGCCCCAAGGACGTGTTTGGTCAGGTAAGTCAAGTGTAATAAGAGATCAGAATGGAAGAGCGTTGCCAGGGCTGCTTCCAGTGGCCTTCAGCACCCTGCTCAGAGGTGTCCATGGTGACGGTGGCAGCTACTTGATGAAACTAGCTCTCCAATGTCTTCTAGAGCTTGGGCAATGTTTCTTCCTCCCCTGCCACCCCTACTTGTTTTCTGTTCCCTTGGCCCACTAAGTCCACGATATCTGCAGACTGCAGAGTGGTGAGAGGAGAGTGGCACCAAGGTGCACCCTCAAGCCACTCCACGGACCGAGATCCACAAAGACCTCCTTGACCACGGCTTGAGTCTTTTGCCGGGTTTCATTTTCACACAGGTGAATCCCACTGTCCTGGAGGGCCACTGCCCACATCCTGGGTTCAGCCTCAGGGAAGAATTTGGTAAAAGAAAAAAGGCAAAACACAATTTTGATCTTCAGAGTACCTGATCATGTAGTCTCTCAGGAGATGACCTTAAAGGACTCAGATCCTAAATATTTAATGAAAAATATGCTCTGTTGTCAGCATAAAGTCCCATGAGACTGAGTTGTTCACAAATGCACTGGGAATAAGTGAGCATGCATTAAACCCCACACACTCCATCTATCCAAGCCCTGTGATGACCCCCTGCCCCAAGATGCTGATGATTCTACAAGTTCCAGGTGTGCAAGGCTGCCTTCACTTAAGCTCACACCAAGGCTTTGGGATGTGGGCTCCCTCCACCTTATAGTTGAAACTCCAAAGATGAAATCACATTTGAAAGAACAGTGATTCAGTAGGGGAGTCAAATAAACATGACAGGCAGGATGTTTCCTTTCTTTCTTCCTCCTTTTTGCTTTCAAAATTGTCCCATATTAAAAAAAAATTAAAACAGTGAATCTACTCTGAAGAACTACTCTGAATAGCAACATAGACTACCACAAAATGCTCAATTCATTTTTGGTTTGTCAGTATGTTAAAGCCTGCAACAAAATGGACTTAAAGATGTAAGATGGATAGAGATCCTAATATAATTTTGGTGGAGAAATATAAGCAAAAGCAAGTGATCAAGAAGAAAGTAAGTTGTTAAGGAAAGACAAAGTAACAGAGATAACATAGAATAGAGCCAGGCAAAGCTAAAATCTATGCTTTCACGAGAGAAGCTCTTGCTCTTTCCTCACAGACTGGCCTGTGTTCTTAGTGTGGTTCTCATGCTGCAAGACCACCCTCACTTTATGTTAAAGCCATGGAGGTTGATGTCAAATACCAATTCAGTATCTGCTAATTACAGAGTGAAATACTTAGCATGCAGCTACAAGGAGTGCTACTCTAAAACCCCCATCATCCCTCCAACCTCAGATACGCTTACTGGCCCTCAGATTAGGTCGGAGCACTATCATGCGCTTGTGCACCATCCCATGTGTGTCATCCACCACAGTCACTGCACTTGGGTTTATTGGTCAATCTGTCTTCCCACAAACTGTAAGAAGCAGGACTGATGATGACTCGATTCAGGCTGTGCCTGGAGCATCTCCTATAGGGGTAGATGCAGAGAGTAAGACTTCAAAACAATGAGCAAACAGTGGAAGAAAGAGACACCCTTCCCAGGCCATTGAGAAGATTACCAGCAATGGAAAACAGGTTATTCAAACATCAGCTATTTGTGGTTCCTCTCTCTGTCTCTCTGTCTCTGTCTCTGTCTCTGTCTCTGTCTCTCTCTCTCTCTCTCTTTTTCTCTTTCTCTTTCTCTTCTCCTCTCTCTCTTTCTCTCCTCTTCTCTTCTCTTCTCTTCTCTTCTCTTCTCTTCTCTTCTCTTCTCTGTCTCTCCTCTCTCTCTTTCTCTTTCTCTTCTCTTTTCTTCTTTCTCTTCTCTCCTCTTCTCTTCTCTTCTCTTCTCTTCTCTTCTCTTCTCTTCTCCTCTTCTCTCTTCTCTTTCTCTCTCCCTCCCTCCCTCTTATTAATTACTACTATATACCTCATACCCTACTTCTCTCACTAGTTCCTCAAATAACAAAATAATATTGTTAGCTTTTTTGATGCAGCAGAGAGGTTTTACAAAAGAAAAGAGACCTTTATTGAAGACAAGGATAGGACCACAAGAAGATGGCAGGGATCCCCTGACCTGAGCCCACGAGGAGCTGGGGCTCTGTGGATTTCTGCTAGGGGCAGAGTTTGAGGAGGGTGCTCAGTGACACATAGGAGCTGATTGGGGCTTTTTTTTTCTTCTCACAGGAAGGATGAGAGGAGGTTGTATTCAGAGCAGAGGGGAGAAGACTGGGTCATAGTCATTGGGAAGATAAGCTGCTGTTTTGGGGCTTAGCCATGTTAGACCATCACAATGCTTCAGCAATTCACACTCAGGCCAGAAGCTATCAAATATCACCACCAACAGCAAAATACAGTCAAAGTGTATTCATCCAGGACGAGACAGGGCACCACTCCAGCTCTGTTAGTTCTAAATTATATATGATAGTGGTGCAAATACACAGCCCCAGTGAGCTGCTGTGCTGTGTGAGGGTTTTATGTAATAGGAACATGTTAATTGGCATGCTGTCAGCTTGGAAAAAAAGACATGCTTTGTTGTGGCTTTGAGTTCAGGCAATTTTTCTTAATCTTTGAATATGACAAGCCCAATAAGCAAAGCAAGTTTAGAGGAGCCTGAATGCTTCAAGCTCTATGCAAGGCAGGTCGAATGCTGTATTGTTTAGAAAGAGACTCTGCAATTGCCATATGAAGAGCCAACATTTGCAGAACTCAATTGTGTGGTGTCCGACTGAGTAAGTTAGCAAAATAAAGACAGATGGCAATGGATTAACTCCAGCATGCCCACTAGACAATGGCAGCCAACTTGGAGGACTAGGATGTGCTCTAAAAAACACAATTTCTGGGATAGTTCCCTGGCCTCAGCTAGATGCCATCTAGTGACTCACCAAAACATTGCATAGTCTTGCACGCCCATGTGCATTTAGGACAGAGCTTAAGGAGACCCAGATTGCTTGGGTTTGTTTGAAAATGAAAGGGAGTGATAACGGATTATGGAGGGGTTGAATATTTGTAGCCTGATATTTAGTTCACTGACATTAATGGTTGAATTCTGTGTTCTGAGTTGTGTGCTTACAGATGAGAGAAAGCAAGGAAGGAGGGAAAGCAAGCCTGTAAAGACAGGCAATCAGGTTTCATTCTGAAATACATGGCCCAGAGATAGATAAAAGATTTAGGCTGGTTTATACATTTTGATCCTGGTTTTAATACAGCTTAAAGCTCAACATGGCAACTAATTTCATTTTAAGCTTCAAAGGATGTCAGAGGTGCTCTGGAGGCATTGTGGTGTGGGCCCAAGTTTGAGGGTTGGGTCACCTGTGTCCACTGCAGGTTGTCCACCATAGCTGCACAAAGGGGAGAGGTGGAGGCTGGTTCTGTATTGGATAATAACACATCAAACTATAAAGTCTTCTGATTTGTTTAATGATAGGTGTTTAGTAAAGAAATTTCTGTCATTCTTAAGAGCTCTAGGCTGAAATGAATGCATGACACACAGAAAATATGATACACCTTCTGCCTGAAGGAGGGGTGAGAAAGTAGCAAGAACCTCCTTATGATCTACCAAACTAGAATTTCCTTGTATTTGTCCATCTCCTGTGGCAGGCCCTGTTGGATTGGCACATTATTTAGCTCTTACAGTCTTGATGTGCCAAGAACTTGGTGAGTAGACCTGGACTATTTCTAAATATAGGAGCTACTTTACATGTGAATGTCTAGACAACCTCAAAAGTTGGTCAAGAGGGCAAAGCTATGAAGAAATGAGCTTTGCTTCTGAACCCCTCCATTACTGTACCACCCCAAATTGTCACAGTCTTTGTTTTTCTCTAGGTGTCATTTGGCCAGGAGCACTTGACATCCTTTGGTGACTCACAAGTAGTGCAAACCCTCTGTGGATTTGAGAGTGTCCATTCTTGGAGGGTCTATCTAGCAGTTGTGTGGATAATGCAGCTGAGCTCAGTAGGGTCCGAGTGTGGAGGTGACAACGTGGCTGTCCACAACTAAACCATTGCTTTCTCAAGTGCATCTCCTGAGACATCTATGTCTTTCAAGTACAGATGATTTCAGGGCAGAAAGATGCACAGACACCAAACTTTGTCCAATCTCTACTTCTTTTAATTCACTTTAACACTCGGTAATTAACAGAATGCTCACTGACACCAGGCATTGTGCTAGGAATTAAAGCCCAGGAATCATGGGGTTCTAGTTCCTAGTTAGACTCAAGCTCCTCAGAGAGTGGATAAGATACTGCACTGCCTCAGAACTCCACTTTGGCTTTGCTGAATGTTAACACTGAACACAGTAAACATTCTAAACTGCTTTCTTGCTCTCATGCCTGATGGCTTCATGATGAGAATGCTAAGAACATAAGGCTGGGTTCCCGATTTCCTTACTTAACATATGTGTGCATGCATGTATGTATTTCTTCATACAGAAATAGCTTTTGAGCACTGACTAATGTGTTAGAAACTGATCTTGTGCAGTGAATCAGACAATGCCCTACAGACTCTCCCAGAAGGAAATACACAAAAAACAAAACAAACAGTAAATTCAAAATAAAATCATGCTAGATGATGAGTGTTTTGAAGACATGAAGCAGCAGAAAGAGAGAAAGAAAAATCAAATTGGGAGGAAGGGAGCTTCATGAGGTCAAGGGGAGAGATTTCTGGGCAGGAGCAGTTGCAATGAGAACTTTGAGGGCAAAGCAGCTTTGGCAAACTGGAAAAAGGGCAAGGAAGCCACTTGAGAAGTAGTTTATCCACTGCCACATGTGGCCAAACTTTGGAACCTGGAAGGGTGACCTCATAGAGACTGCTCCTCCCCTGTGAGCCTGATCCTGCCTTAGACTTAGGGGACACTGAGATGGGAAGGGATATCACCTTCATGGGAAAAGCTCATGTTAATAAGCAGTCGAACACATAGATAAAAGACAGATATCATTGAAGAGGCGCTGTGAAGGAGGCCATGATTGAGGGCCACAGGAGCTCAGCAGGGAAGGGAATATTTCATCTTCGTCTTACCAGGTGAAGAAGACTCAAACAGATTGGGATTCAGGGACTAATATTTGCAAGGACCACATGAAATGCATAGTGCGATTGAGGAATAATGAATGGAGGTCCAGGTTGGCAAGATATAGAGCAGCTAAAAGCCACTGGAGAAAACCAGAAAGGTTTTTGTGATTCCTCTGCTTTGTTGTGAGTTTCATGTTTGGATTTTTTCTTTTTATTATGTATTTGGTACAGGTTCTCACTATGTAGCTCACATTTGTCATGATCCTTCTGTTTTCAGCTTCCACAGTGCTGGGGTTACAGGCGTGTACACAAAGCCCAGTCCTGGGGGCTGCCTCAGTGCATTCAGGGGCAAACCCCAGTCCTTGCACTTGCCTAAGCAGGTGCTTAGTCTGTTGAGCTATCTCACTGGTCCTGGATTTTATTTTGTACATTAATGGTTCATTGATTGGTACCCCACTGTCAGGGCCTTCCTTTTAATAATTTTTGCCTTAAATCACATATATTCACACATTTTTAAAAATTTTCCCCAATATTACAATTATTTGTGACTCTTTCAAAGTCATAAAATCCCTATATCTTCCAAGCAGAGCTGTTGATAACTGAGATAGAGCATGTTACACCACTGCATTGAAACTTGTCACATATCTCAACCTGACTACAAAAGAGGTTGGAATACACAGGAACAAACATACAATATTTGTCAACTACTAACTGGATCTGCCACGTGGTATAAATATACAATATTGCCCCTGGATTTGTGGGCTTTGGAAGAGCTTCCAATTAGAACCATCCCTCCGGCATTAGGAAGCAGAAGAGAGACAGGCTTGGCTGATTTCCCAGAAAGATCACACAGCTGGTAGCTTGGAATGGACTGTGGTGGGTAGAATGGAGGCAGGGGGTTGGGTGGGAGGTTTAGCCGGTCCAAATGAGAGAGGGCACCAGATGAGAGGGTACAAAGTGTGCCCAGTGGGAGGGGGCTGGGAATGGATTTTGAAACAGTCTGGTGCTCAAATCCCTCAGTGTTGAAGATGGACTCTGAAATGTGAGGCTGCTTGTTGGATCATAGGCTGCATGATTCAGAGGCTCTGTGACAGGAAGGGTATGAGTTTGAGAGAAAAGCAGGGCCAGCCAGGCAGGCAGGCAGGCAGGAGCCTTTGCCCCATGGCTACAGGAATAATGACCACCAGTCATTCTTCCTTTCCTTTCTGATCAAATAACTTGTCCATCTTATCTCCTCTGGAGAAAACACCAGGTCTGAATCACAGCTGTGGGAACTCACAAGCAGAGACACCAGGCCTGCCTGGATGTTTTGAATGCTCTCTGGCCCAAGGATCACCAGCCACCTTCATTGTGCCTGTTTGTGCCTGGGTGCTCAGTGTCTGAGGCAAAGTGCACTCACCACCGCTGCTGTGGCCGCAGCTGGGTGCTCCTTCCTATTCTGTTCACTTCCTTTGTCAGGTGCTTCTTCCTTCTGAACTTTTCCATTTGTTACTTCTGACCTTGCCAAGCTGCACCAAGCATTACTGCGACTGCCTTAAACACTCTGCAGACAGTATAATCAAATGCAGTTCTAGTTCAGAAGTTTGATCCGTCCTATCTCCTATTAGAAACTAACCTCAAGTGTAGAGAGACTACACCTTCACTGTGGTAAATTGGACAGGATATCCTTTTAGAATCTCTGAGTAAAGGGGTTACTTGGGTCAACAAAGCCAGCTGAGATGGAAAAAATTCAATTGTATTCCCTTTCTGGAAGTATCTTGCTCTTGGCAGGTTCTATGTGATAGTTTTTCTTTGAATTTTATGAAGATAATTAAAAATAAATAACTGGAAAGTGTTGAAATTTACTTCAAACAAACTGAGTTTAGTTTACACAAAGTCCATTCTGTGTACTCCGTATGATGAATTATGAATTACGGTCACTATAACCACAGGGTAGGATCGCCATCGTGGATGGTGAAAGAGAACAGGATTGGGTGTCAAGAAAATTTGGTGCTTGGATCCTAAATCTGCCACTTATAGCATCTTATAGATCCTTATCCTCACCTGTAAAGCAAGGATGATGAGAGGCAAACAGGAGTGCTGTCCTAAGGTTAGGCCCATGATATGCAGAGTACTGGTTATGGACCTTTCACAGAAAGAGACAGGGTACCTGTACTGCAATTATTAGTCTATCTCTCTTCTTGGTATCCTAGGCTGCATTATTCCTTACTTTATTTTGATCTAGTATTCTTCATTGGCTCATCATCTTGATCCTCAACTATGCCCCCCACCAACCTCAACAGGTTATATCACTTCTAAGACCTACTATTAATTGCATAGAATTGTCTGTTTTCTCAAAAGTTGAGCCTAAAAAGACTGTCTTCAGCTGTCTTTGTACATACTGCTGGAATCATAAATGCTTCTATTTGCTTCTCTGTGAGACCGCACAAGCACTGGAGCAGGGCCTTGTTCTTAATCTTTCAGATCTCCCCAAGGAATATTGTCCTTTTGCAGGGGAAGCAGGACCAAGTGATGCTTCAGCTCCTGGAAGTTGGATGAGCCTTTTCAACAGGAAGAGAGATTTTGTTCCACTTGAAAAGATTATGTTTCTCAGAGACAAGTTCTTGTACATATCTGAATTACCCTTATGCATACTAGCTTCAAAAGCTGGAGCTAAATTGGGACAATTGTTGCCTTGCTGCACAGTTGCAAGCCCACCATTCTTTGTTCAAAATGGTAGCAGTGAGTGTAAGGCTTGGGGTGCCATGGGCAGCGTTTCTGATGTGTTTTGGATGTCCCAAACTCTTCCTCATAGCCTTCTAAAGGAGTACCCCAAATCAAAGAAATAAGCCAAAACATTAAGTGCTCTGTACATGTAAATCCACATGCTTTTCTATGTGGATCTGTATAAAGTTTTCTGGCATTTTTGTGGTCTCTTAGTGCATCAGTTTTCTTCCATCTCTTGTACATGTTTGACTGGTACACACAGATGAAAATGAGGAGGAGAAGAAGAGGAAGAAGAAGAAGAGGAAGAAGAAGAAGAAAGAAGAAGAAGAAGAAGAAGAAGAAGAAGAAGAAGAAGAAGAAGAAGAAGAAGGAGG
>NW_004524698.1:4497918-4502729 GCF_000260255.1 Octodon degus
AGGAGGAGGAGGAGGAGGAGGAAGAAGAAGAAGGAGAAGGAGAAGGAGAAGGAGGAGGAGAAGGAGAAGGAGAAGAAGAAGAAGGAGAAGAAGAAGATGATCACATAAAGGTATAGGGAGAAGGAGATCACACAGAAGCCAAGGATGGGCCTGGAAAGAAACCTTGATGTCAAGCTGCTAGCATCCAAAATTGTGAGAAGAGGAATTTCTTGTTTTCAGCCTCTGGTTTTTGGTCATGGAAGCCCTAGGAAACCAATATGCATGGTAGTGTGTGAATATTTCAAAAGTAAATATCAAATATAAAAGTAGAAATTTAGAAATATTGGAAAATAATGATTCACCTCTAAAATACATTTACAAGTTACCTATGCGTCTACTCCTGAAGTGATTATTTAATTTAAATTGTTGGATTCTGAGGTCCATTCTACTCAGTATCATTCTGTTTCAGAGAGAAAGACATTAGACATTAGATGGTAGTCCTCAAACTCTTCCTTCCAGGAATTCCTAAAAATAGCTAAGAAAGAAGGAGCAGCAGGGAATTCACCATAGAAGGAAGCTAGTGGCAACTTGACTTTGCTTAAGGCTAGGTTTATGCTGGTGTAGTTACATCAAGTAAAATTCACCCTAAGATATTACAGTTGGCTGAATGTTCATAGCTATATTCAGGTAGCCACATTGTACAGAAAATTTCTGTCACCTCCAAATTTCCTCACACTGATTTTCAGTTAATTTGCTTCACCCTGCCAACCACAGTAACCACTAATCCTTTATCCCTGTAGTTTTACCTTTCAGAATATAAATGAACTCAGACAACATACAGGCTTTTGGGTCTGACTTTTTTTTTTTATCTTTTTGAGGTATACATTTTGATTAAAATTATTTGAATTTTACATTAAAAGTTGACACATGTATGCATGTATGTATGTATGAATAATACATTTATCTTTGTAGGGGTGTATTTAAACTTTACATGTAAACTTCATTCAGTTAAATTACTTAAGTGCCCCCTAATGTTAACTGGATAATATTAATACTGCATGAAGATGTGTCATTTTCAAATATAAGCACCTCACTGATAATTATAGAGATGTTGGGCTGGAAGACACCCCTCAAAAAAGTCAAAGAAATGTTCATTCAAGTACTGAAAAATATGGTACAGGGAACAATGAGCCATATCTTTCTCCTCTCTACCAGAGATTGAGATCATGCCTGTCTTCTTGGGTTTTGGGACACAACAATATTACATGCAAAATAAATAAAATACATTTTAATAATAAATATGTCTAAATAGATCACATAATATGCTCAATAGTAAGACTCATTGATATAGGCTGACTCCCTGAAATTTATGACTAGATTAACTATGGTACTACATTACCACTGATAGTAGTGATTGTGGCCCCTGACATTCAGTTCATACCCACCAAACCAGTTCTTATAGAATCCTTCCTAGCTGGTTTTAGTCCTGTGATAGGATATGTTTAATATCTTTTAAAAAATATTTCTGATTTTAATAAAGTTCGGTACTAATGTGCTTTTTCACCTAAGGTTTGGGATGAGACAAATGAAAAATAAAAGGCAGTGGGTGGAAGCTCAGGAAAGTCAGTGGGACAAATCACCTCTAGACTGCTCTGGTCAACTTACTACAGTTAGTTTTTCAGGATTCAGCCCAAGGGATACTTCCTCCTGGCCAGTCATGACCCACTTCCTGGCCCAAGGTTGAATGAGTTATTTTTTTCTCTGTGGACTCCTTTAATGCTATGCATGTATGGTCTTCAAGTTTCCACAATTAGTTCCCTGTGTCTATGGGTCCTCTGTTGTACTTTCATCTACTTAAGACAAGTATTACTTTATTTATGTCTCCCTAGATCATGGCATATAATGATGCTTTGATAAATTCTTGCTAGAGCTAGCTGGTCCTTGCAGTCCGTGATAAGCCATTTGCCACAGATGCACCCCAGTCAGACCTAGAGGAACCCAGAACTGGCTAGTACAGATGCAAGGCCAGTCTCCATTTTCATTTGTGCACCAGGATTCATGTTCCCTGCCAGTCTGCCAAACTTCTGACACAGATTCCTTCTCTGAGCCTGTTTGCTCAGGCCAACTGTAAACATAATTCCTGCCCTGACCCAGATCCACTACCTCAACTTGTTCCAGCCTACCAGTGTCTCCTATTTTGACTCCATTTATGAAACCTGATGCGAGCCCAAGGCAACTCTGGTGAAAAGTCAGGCAAGGCAAGCTGGCACTGCCAAGCCCCAGGGTGACATCTCATTTTCCTGACTCTCTGCAAGGAAACTGGGAGGGCCAAACAGAATAAACATTCAGAGGAGTAAAGCTCCAGTATCCAATGTGCAGCCCACAGCAAGTTCCAAGACAGGAAACAGGTGCAGACCTGAGCCAGAGTGGAGCTGGGAAGGAACAGATGGCTTGGAGATGAGGTCTGGCTGGCCCCTTGGCTATGACCAGCCCACTTCGGAGGGATGGGCCAGACTGGAATAAGTGTCTGAGTAAAAGGAGAAAAAGAAAACAAGAGGTAGATAGGTCCAAATAAGGAAAAGATTCATTCTACATACACTCAGTGAGGGTACTGATGGCCTCTTAGAGTGGGTTAAATAGTTGGCCCCCAGTGATACCACCAGGTTCTAATCTATGGTACCTGTGAATATGAATCTAATTGGAAAAAGTATATTTTCAGGTGTTCTCATTTTTTCTTTCTGTATTTTAGTAAGGGTCTACAGGGTCTACAGGGCCTCACTACGTAGATCGGACTTGTAGTGATTCTCTTGTGTTCAGCTTACCAAAGAGCTGGGATTTACAGGCTCGGACTACCACGCCCAGTCTCAATCGCTGCCTCAGTGCACCCTGGGGGTGGGGACAGCACAGCATGCCGGGGATCCAACCCTGGCCACTGCGTCTGCCTAAGCAGGTGCTTTAATCCACTGAGCTATTTGGCTGGCCCTCAGGTGTTATTAAGTTAAGGATCTTGAAATGAGAGTATCCAGAATTTATAGTTGATCCTACATCCAGTGACAGGTGTCCTTATAAGGAAAAAGCACAGGGCGACTCAGGACCAAGCACATGGAAGGGGGAAGGCCATGTAAAGGCAAAAGCACAGATTGGAGTTATGCTGCCAAAAGTCAAGGAATGCCTGGGGCCACCAGAAGCCTTAGGAGGCAAGCAGGATACTGTCTTATAGCCTCCTGAGGCTGGGCCTGCTGACACTTGATTATGGGCTTTTGTGTTCAAAACTGAAAGAAAACACATTTCTAGTTTTGTGCTTCGGGTTTCATCTTTTTAGTATTGGAGATAATCCGGGGCACTCTACAAATAAGCTATATCCCTATCACTTCCCTTGTGGAGACAGGGTCTCAGTAAGTGGCTAAGCTGCTCAGGCTGGGCCAAACTTGCAATCATTCTACTTCAGCCGCCCTAAGTGTGGCGATTGTAATTTTGCACAACCACGTCTTGCTTTGCTAAATTCCTCTTGTTCCAAGCCACCATATTTGTGATACTTTGTCACTGTAGGGCCTAGAAACTAGGTATACTGCATTTACTCATCTGGAAGAAAAATAGATATGAGTTATAATGTTTAAGTCCATGAAGGTTTCTGAGCCTTAGGGAATAAGGCAAGGCACAAGGACAGTGGATGCCTCAGGACTCTACAGAAACATCTGCTGTTATCCCATTGCCAGAAGAAACCAGAAGAGTCCACAGGAAGCCTTCTAATATTTAAGTTCAGAGAGGTAATGATAATTGAAATGTAATAACAAAAATTAATAATGTTCCCTATATGATCTAATTGAACAAGAAATTCTATATATGTCTATTTTCTTTGATAAGAAAACTGAGGCTCAGATTTATTTATTTATTTATTTATTTATTTATTTATTTATTTATTTGGTGGAACTGGGGATTGAACTCAGGCCCTTGCGCTTGTCAGGGAAGCGCTTATTCTACTGAGCCATCTCCCTGGCCCCAAGAATGATTTATTAACACACGTATAGTATCTTTTATATCATGCTTTTGGGGAAATGGCTCAGTAGCCTAAGTACCTGCTTGCCAAGTGCAAGGTTTGATCCCTAGTATAAAAAAAAAAAGAGCCTATTGCTTATATATCATTCTCTGCTCCAAGTCTACAATTATTAATTCATAATCCTCACAATAACCCAGTGGAGAAAGAATTATTATTTCCACTTTACAGATTAGAAAACAGCAGTTACATAATACCTACAATGTCACACAGCTAGGAAGCAGAGAATCTTGGGTTCATTCCCAGACTTCTCCCCTAAAAGATTCTGCCCTTAACCTCCACTCGATAGCTTTAGATTAAAGACTAGGGGCTTCAGGTCCGGTGAGTGTGTGGAGAGCTTCCTGCTAACCTGCGCCGGCGGGACCAGTCCCAGCCCAGGCGCAGCGTGGGCCGGACCCTCTCCAAGCCCCTCGGGCTGCCCCCCACCACTCCGCCATACCTCCCCACCCCTCCCGCCCAGTAGGAATTTCTGCCGAGTTCCGGGAACGCCCAGACCCAGTCCTAGCCCTGGTCCGCAGCGGGAAGGAGCTGAGCACAGCAGCCAGACCTAAGCCAGATGCAACTGGATAAGTCCAAACTCTGTAAAGCTCCACCTGAACTTCAGTACATGTGAAGGTTATAACTACAGCAAAGATCTACAACAAAGGGCAGAGGATAGTGGTACACAAAATGAGGAGAAGGAACAAAATGCAACCTCAGAACCCAAGCCCACCCATAACAAGTGCAGAGGACACTAACACAGAAAAAATTGGAAATCACACAGCTGAAAACAATGAAT
>NW_004524698.1:4506864-4546891 GCF_000260255.1 Octodon degus
GCTGTGTATTTTTAGATTTCTAAATTTCTGTGTAAAAATATGTAATGGCTTATCCCTATTTTTTGAATTTTTTAAATTTTTTTCTTTTTTGTATTTTAAAAAAGACAATAATAAATAATAAAATCATTGCTATAAAATTTCAAAACAAGATTGTAGGAGAGTGACAATGTTCAATACATTGTGTTTTGTTATCTGCAAAGTAGTTGCTAATAATACAAGATATAGGCATGAGAAACTGATCAAGCAATATAAGCATGTACTTACCCTTTCAAGGGTACACAGACAGCCAATCCTTGAAGATGAGACATTGCTTTTGCTTTGGGAATCAGAAGAGTATCTTTAGGGCCAGTGAGGTAGCTCAGCAGGCTAAGTGCTTGCTTAGCTACCCGCAGGGGCCAGGGTTTGATCCTTGGCACCATATGCCACTCCAGCCCGTCCCTGGG
Organism: Octodon degus; assembly: GCF_000260255.1. NCBI lineage: Eukaryota > Metazoa > Chordata > Mammalia > Rodentia > Octodontidae > Octodon > Octodon degus. The sequence goes on from NW_004524698.1 coordinate 4,507,308, forward strand.
TGGGCTGAGCTGGCGATGGGGTCTGGGCATGGTTTTGCATGCCTGTAATCCCAGCACTAGGGAGGCTGAAAACAGGAGAATCACTATGAGTCTGAGCTGCATAGTGAGCCCCTGCGCGCACACACACACACACACCCACACACTTTATCTTTGACTTTGAAATTTTTTCTTATGCTTTTAAAAAGTAACAGAACGTTTAGAGTGATTTTTGAAGAGGATTTTTTTTTCCATACCATCAGTTTAACTTAAACAGAAAATGTTCCAAAATAGCGTATTTTTAACTTTTTTTAATCATGAAATTAGTATTTCATTTTTAAAAAGAAGTTTTACAAATCTTCGCAAATGTACAATTTTTAGAGGATGGCTTTGTATGGCTCTTCATGTCCTCCAATGTGGGACAATCACTAGAGTAGTGGTTTTACCTCTATGACAATACTGATGCCGGGACACTGGGGAAGTCTCTGTCAGAGCAGTGCATGCTGGAGAAGCCCTAGTGAAGTGACAAGATGCTTAGTACCCATGTCTGTAAGTTAAAGAAGCATGTGATATAAAAAAAGAAATCACTTATTAATTCTTTCATGGAGTATCTCTAACTTACTCACTCTGAGTTCAATGGAAATTTGGCTTTGAAATCATTTTAATTGGGTACTACTGGAGAGACAGAGTTGACTCTAACATAGGTGATTCCTTGTATTAGATAACATGAAAGTTTTACAATAAAAGGATCACACCTTTTTCATCTGTGACAGTTTGTAATGCAGATGTTACAGTCTTATGCAAAATATAGTAGATAATTGTTTTTAAAAACTAAAAAAAACTATGCTGAAATAAGGCTGATTATTCTATTTGATGTAAAATGTCATATAGTAAAGGTTATTTCCACTCATTAAGAGTAAATGCAAGTAGCCATATGTTAGAAAAATCCTCTGAATTAAAGTATATTCAGTTGAAAATTGTCAACAAACTTGGAAATATACAAAGAAAAATAAGTTTGTTTTTATTTGCTAAATAATCTTTCAATTAAAATATCATTATATTACCTTTATGGATGACACTCCATTATGACAAATCTGATACAAAAAATAGTAAATCATTCTACATATAAATTTGAGGGCATTTTGATGTTAAAATGTGTAAAAGCTGTCAATACTCTAGAAATGGAATCTCAGCAAGGATTATTGGTCTAGCCAAATAATAATGTAACCGTTAGCAAGATAACATTTTCCAATTGCAATTACATGCCCTAATTTTAAAGGGGCTATCATTTACAATAATTTGGCAGGTTTGGTCCATATTTCTTTCAGAAATTCATTTCTTCATTATGCCTCAAAACAATTTATGGTGCATTTATACTGGTGGAGATAATTTGCTTTTTTTATTGTGAATGGAAATCAGTAATTACATACAATCCCATTTTCTGCAGACATAAAGTTAATTCATGGTAGTAATTTTATACAGAATATTAGCTTGTGTTAGTTATGATGAAAATGTAACTGTGGTAAATGCTTCTATTATAACTGAATTTCCTTGGACTTGATAAAAAACAAAAAAGAAATGTTGACTTAGTAATAACAATTCCATGGACAATTTTGTGACAGCCCCACAGATTGCTTTGCCCTGCTGGCAGTCTTTGGACAATAAATCCTACCTATTCCTTGGCTTGGACTAGAACTGGGTTTGAATGCTGACATCTCTCTTTCTATGTTTTGTGAGTTTGGGCAAGAAATGTAGTTTTTCCATGCCTTAAATTGTCACTTACAATACGAGAAAAAACATGCTAACTATTGCACTAGGGTGATAAGGAGGAGAGAGAAGATACATGTGGAATTTTAGTCTTGTTTGCCATATTTATAGATACATAATCAAAGCTTTGACTATTACCAAAAAAATAATGTACCAAAATTCTTATTTATGCTTACCCAGTCTTGTAAGATAGTCATATTAGGGAAAGTACATGATAAAAAAATTTAAAATACTTAGGGAAAGAAAGAAAACAAAGACTAAAGAGATTTTAATTTCTACAGGAGTTTATCTTGAAAATTTTAGGAGCTATGTTGGCTCATTTATAATTTTGTATATTGCAATCTATTAATAGGAAATATCTCTCCAATATTTTAAGCCTTTTAAAAATCTCTCCAGTTATTGCATGTTTTGCGGCATGATACTGCACATTATATGTTAAGTTCAATGCTATGTGGATTATGATTTATAATGCTTTATAAATGGTAACTTTTATTTGATTTGCCAATTGTTCATTACTAGAGTATGTAGAAGAAACATATTATTATATTATTATTGTGGTCTATGGTATCCACTAACCCTCATTTTCTGTCTTTGTATTTAAGGTTTTTCTGGAAATTCTATATATATACATTAAAGTCATTTTAATTCTTTAAAAAAAAAAAGACTAGGTGTTGAGTGCAGGTATGTCTGACTCTGCATCCCATGCTCATTCTATCAACTGCTAATATGCATGAGATGGGACCGTACTGTGAACAGTGTGTCTTTCTACATAGTGGTCCTTGCAGTTCTGGATTCTTTCAGTTACAGGCTCTGACAGTCTTTAAGCAGGTGTCTGATTCCTCCCATTGCTTACATTGTCCTAGGGACAACTGTTAGCACAAGCAGAGGCTTAGCTCGGGTCTCTGGGAGACTGATGTTGCCCTTGAGGGCCAGGGCAACATTGCACTCCCTCCTCTGCCCCATCCCCAGGGTACCCAGCCCTTGTTTGCCAGCTGTGTAATGCCTGCTCCTCTGGGAGAATATTGCTATGGTCTATTCCCAGCAAAAGTCATGTGGACCTTTGACTACCAGTGTGGTAGTGTTGAAAGGTGATAGGGCCTTCAAGGGATGACTAGGTCATAGGGGACCCACCCTCATGAATAGATTAATATCTTTCTTGAGTGATTTGTTCAGGTCTTTTGAGACTGGATTAAATTCTTCAAAAGTGGTTTGGGTTTCATAGGACTTGAGCAATCTTTATAAAGCTTCCTGTTTGCAACCTCAGAATTTCAGTGACCCAAGCTGTAAAAATGGTGAGGAAGCTATCCTGATGATCATGCCTCACTGTCATTAAGACCGAGCCTGAGCTAATATTGACAGCATGTTCACCTGGTAGGAAATAAATTAGTTGGCTTATATCTAGCAATCATTCTCAAATGTTATTTTCTTGTTTATTTGAAGTTCCTATTGAGAAGAAAATATACAAACTAGAATTTCACAAGTAATTGTGAATTAATAAGTGTGATACCCACTTCTTCCCTGTATTGCGAATTAAACACCCAGGGCCTTTGCAATGAGCTACATCCTAATCCCTTTTTTATTTTGCAATGAAGCCTCATTAAGTTTTTTAATTGCCTATGCTGGGATTGAGCTTAAAATCGTTCTCCCTGAGACTTCCAGGGTTTTGGGATTACAGGTGTGAATCATGTGTATTTCTTTAGCAAAAACAAAGCTTGATCTGCTTTCAGATATTGTTCTTGGTAAGTATGGAGTCTGGGTCAAGAAATGTGGGGCTGGGGAGATGGTTCAGTGGCATAAGCACCTGCCAGGCACCTGCACAAGATCCCAAAATCAATCCCTGGTACTGAAAATAAATAAATAAATTTATATATATAAATAAATGGAAGTACTACATTTTATGCCACAACTGCACACTGAACAACTAACTCATGAGTTCATTAATAATTGTTATCTGTTTCTTTTCAAAGTCTAAATCATATACATCATAAACTCTATTATTGGGCTTAATAAAAATATAGGATTAGTTAGGCAAGCCAATATTCTCTAGACTGGTCACATTTCTATACATGGTTTACTAATTTCTAATGAATCTAAAAACAGTGAAGTATATTTAACACTAAAAGTCTGACGCACGCAATTTAATTTTATTTTTGGCAATTCTGAAGACAGTTGAGTGATGATCCATGCATCACAAATGTGCAGAGATAACAGTTACTAGAGAGCAGCATGTAAAGCCAGTTTTAGTTTGGCTGTATCTGTGACTATGATGCACACAATTATCCAAATTTTCATACATTAACCTATTGAATATAAATATGAGAACTATTATAAAAATTGGTAGTAGGAATATAACTCCTCATGGGTACCAGAAAGAGTTCATTGATTAGAATAAGATTGGATGAATACAGAGATTGACCTTTAAGTAAGTATGTAATCTGATGGATGTTGAAATCTGTATATGCCCACACAACTAACATCGTTCCAAGACATAGATCATATCCAAATTAGGGGTTATCTGCTGTGACCATTAATTCTGTTATGACTTCATTGGAGGAAGAAACACTTAGAAGATTAGTAGAGCACCCTTCTGAGGGTCTGTGGAGGGGTCATGGAGGAGTGTCCTTAGCACATGGTCCCACACAGCCCTGGTCCTCTGCTCTGCTTCTCAGCTACCATTGACCAAGCCACTTTGCTCTGCCTTGTCCTTCTGCCATGATGTTTGTGGCTTAGAGACACTGACCATGTATTCAATCTTTTGAAAGCATGAATTATTTTTTTTTTTGTATACAGGATCTCATTACTCAGTTCTGGATCCTTCTGTCTCAGCTTCTCCAGTACTATCACCACTCCTGATTCTGGGGCTGGCTTGGCGCTCCTGGAGTTCTGGATTTGCAGGGTTCTTGGGCAGCATGGCATGTGGTACCAGAGGCTCTCTCCCCAGCCCACATGAACTAAATTAAACCTTTGCTCCTTTAAGTTGTGCATGTTGGGTTTTATGTCTCAGCAATAGGAAAGCTAACTAGTACACTGGAGAAGGTTTGGACTTTTCCAGAAAGTGTATTTAGCTTTCTGATAGGGGTTGTGGGTGCTGGATCTTGAGGTGGTGTCACCCTCTTCTTGTTGCCATAACTTCTAGCAGCCTTCATTGCTATGCATGGCTCCTTTCTTCTGCTGATCTCATCCACACATTTTGGGGTAGATAGAAGGGGAATTGTTCAGTGTTCTAGGGTTTCCATCTTTTTCTTCAGGTGGGTGACTGCTGACTTCAAATGAGCCTTCCTCCCAATGAACACACACAATGAACACACACAGAATCCTCTTCCACTCCAGCCAGAACCACTTCAGAAAACTCTTCAGGGCTGGGGAGATAGCTCAGCTGTATAAGCACCTGCTGGGCAAGCACAACGTCCTGGGTTCTAGTCCTGATAATCAGTCCCCTCACCCACCAGAAAGAACCACTTTTGTTCATAAATCTTCCACACACTTTCCTGAGTCATAGCTGAAAGCAAGGCATATGCTTTGCTTTCATGGAAGGAAACCTTGAAGCAAAGTGTAGTTCAGTGGTTTCCTGGTCTAGTGACTCTGACATCAATATATAGATATTTTGACCCAGTTTGTATTATGGCTTTAAATATATTCCAAAAGAGGGAAAATATGATGGAGTTGAGGAGGGAGTTATGTCTTTAATCTTCACAATTGTTCTCTTCCTACTTGAGGATCTACTCAGTAGTCCAGATATGAGGAAGCAAAAGCAGAGAGCAAACTGCCCCAGGAAGTGACACTAGCAGATTTGGTACACAAAGCCCTAGGTCTCGGTGATGTTTCTGGAGATCAGGAACAAGGAAGAGAAAGAAAACAGCCAGAGGTGACCAAAACTAGTCCAAACAGCAGTTTTCATATTTTTTACAGTTTACCTTTATGCTTCTTACACTTTGAAGTATAGTTCAAGCTTCAACAAATTAGTAGTTTAATATAAATACAGATTGATGTTTTCACTTAAATTCAGCATCAAAAGGATAATGGTGAAAAAGTTAAAAGAAAATACTGAATATTCTGAAAAATCCCCTCTAAAATTGTCCTTTGTGTTAGTTAACTGGCTTTGTTAAAATAGCCACGTTTACTTGTTAGGGGAAATATGTATTTAGAGGACTAGGAAATTACACAAAAGATTTTCCATGCTTTCAGCAACGAAAGGTGTAGCCCAGTGTGTTAAATTTGGTGAAGGGAATTGTGGGGCTGAGCAAGTCAGGAGACAAGGGCAAGGAGAAATGGCCCCACTCTTCAGCTGTTCTTATTGGCTGGCTCACAGTTTACCTCATCTCCTTAGCATGATGACTCTGCTGAGAAATTTGACAGTTGCAACATCTAATCTGCCTAAAATGAAAAGCTCCTTCTTGCTTCTACAAAGTTCCAACCACAACTTTAATTACTAGTCTTCACAAGAGAACCAGGAAGATGATATTCCATTCACCACGGCTCCATCCATTCAGCAATGAATGAACAATCCAGCTCTTTACGGGTAACTCCCTAAACAAGCATCAAATCCCAAAGCATGAGTAAAATACTCATCATAAAACACAAGCTGGGCATGCCTCCCCTTTTCTGCTCCTTATGCAATACTTTACATGCATACAAATCTTGACTAAAACTTTCTCTGATGCCTTCTTCTGACTCACAAGCACACCCATTTACTCCTCTCTTGACAATCAAGGGCTTTATTTGGCTGTAATTGTGGGAGAAGTAACATCAGGGCTCCTTAGTGGCAGAATGGTTTGTTAGAAACAGTTTTCTGTGAGGAAGGCATGCCTTGTTTTCCCAAGAATTCCTGTCTTCTGGTTGATTTGCTAACTGAACTACACTAAAGATATTCTTGTACCTGTGGGGAGACTGGCAGAGATAAGCGGTGTGAAAGATTTGATGCTGCAAAAGCAGATGAGACACACTTAAGTGACCAGGGGACCAAGTTTCTTCCATTGAGAAATCTCTCATTAGGAAATCTGACACTTGCTTTGGCTGTGTGTCCTTTGGCCTGCTGTTGCTTTTCATGCTATCTGGCAGGGCATGGAAGAAGCTCACATGTCATGCTGGTGGTGATGCCAAATCAGCTCAGGAAAGGATGTGGGCTTGAGCTATCACCTAGTGACTTGGCGAATCATGATTGCCAAAGGCATTGAGTCAAACCGTCTAGACTCAAGTTATGCTCACGGAACCAGGAAGGTAAGGAATATAGCAAAGCTATCTAAGTGGTTGGGGGATGGTCACAGCCACCGATACTTATTCAATGATAGTTATGTGCTAATCACTGTTTCAAAAATACATAAAATTACACTCAAATAAATAGTATGAGTTTAACTCATACTATTTTTAAAGGTATAACAAAAATTGAGTTAAATTCAGGAACACCATTACCTGAATGTCCAAGTAGTTAAGGTCAAGGTAGAGGACACTTTTCTCGTAAGTCTCTATAACTCCTAAAGACAGTGGGGTCAGTGGAGTCATAATGTTGAGCAGCCATGTCAAAAGAGGGAGCCCTGGGCAGAAGATAGTGGGACTCATGGAACATCCTGTGCCCCCCAAGGACAGAGCAGAGGCCTACAGTTGAGGTTGGCTTGCTCGGGAAAGGTCATCCCTTGGCATTACCAATGAGATGCCATGGTAGGTTTGCAGGTGGTCTGTGTTGTGTGCTGACTCTGCCAGGACTGTGTCACAATCAGGTCTCTTTCTAAATGTTCCAAATGCCAGGTTTTTGCCTGGGAGGCTGTGGAGTAGAGATAATAGAGGAGTCTATGAGGATCTGTGCTTACTTGCACACTGTGACGTAAAGTTTCATGGTGTTACTGTACCATTTTTTGCTGTTCAGAGGTTGTTTTACCCTCTGGATTATTATTCCAAAAATAGCCCTGTAATATATTCTTGTACACTTGAAATTAATTGAGAATCTTTTCATTAAAATAGATGTGGGTTTTTTTTTTTTTTTTGTTGTTCATTTGTTTCTGGCCAGGCCAGATGAGAATCCCTAAAGATAGATTTTTGAATGATGCCTAAGCCAATTTCTTTGATCTGGTTAATATTTAAAGCAAAGGGGCCCCTCTCTGAGACAGTGAATTATGGCTTTGACATACTTTCCCTGGGCACTCTCTGCTCCCGAGGAAACATGTGGAACTTCACAGAAGTAGCTTCTCTGAGGAATCCAGGTGGAGCCTCACTGTCTCCTGCAGATGCCCTAGCATCCTGACAGGATTCAGGATGGTCACCTCTTTAGCATTCTTGGGCTGTCTTGGTATCACCCAGAGCCCTACATAATCACTTCATAACTTGGAGGTTGGTGGCAGGAATAAATCATCTGTACTGTGGCCTACACTTGGCTTATTTGACCATTCAGCTTCCAAGGACATTGTGGGCTCCACATTTTGTAGCCCAAAGGGACTTAAAACAAATGCTCCTGTGCCGTGCTGTCCTGTAGTGTTACTTGCTAACAACACCTCATCATTGAAATACTGCTGCCTTAAGTACAAGAGAAGTTTTGGCAATACAGACAATTATTACCAACAGCATATCTCTGCCCTCTGTTTGCCTCATTGTGACACCCTCCCCACCTGCACTTGAGCAGGAAGAGCCCTTGCCCTCCACTCACCAGTAGTACTCACCCAACTGTGGGATCAGGCTTAATCATACAGCTAGAAGACCTAACCTCTTTGGTGTACACCATGATTAGGAGAAGGATGCCCCTTTTTAGACTTAGAGCTCACTGCATTCAGGGTGAGAAGTTTGGGTAGCATTGATGATGGATGAGACTGCAGCATTCATTCATTCATTCATTCATTCATTCATTCATTCATTCATTCATTCATTCACACCTCCTTCCAGTCCTCCCTCACATAGCAACTAAATGCCCCTAGTAGGCATCCAGTGGTCAGCACAGAACATGATAGCCTCAAGGGGAGATCCTGGTTCTACAGAACAGCTCAAGGAACTTCATCTGTTTCTACTTCAATGGGCTAGTTATGGTCAAGAGCCTGTTGTGTTCAAGGTTCCTTCTAGGTTTAGGAAGCTCTGGCCCCCTCCACTGTGCTCTGTGGAGCCTGGCGCTGGTGGCCTTGAGTGAAGAGCAAGGCCTTCAAGATCCACTGTCCACATTCCTAGGTTAGCACTATGCACAGGAGCGGCTTGGGCGTGGAGGCCTTGAGGGCTGTGTCACCCTATACTCTAGCCACAGAGGTTTCATCACCAAGAGAAGCTGAGCTGTGAGCTTGTTGCTAGGCGATGGCTGTTGGCTGTTTATTTTTATAAATGAGCTTTGTGCTCAATTTAGAAATCTGCTTTTGCTTTTTCTTTCTTCTTTCCAGCATCATCTGGGTGTCTGGCACCATCAAAGAATCGCATTTCTGACCCAGTGAGAGCTTGTGGGAAGGGCAAGGGCAGGAAGGAAGCTTGGGGGAGGACTGATGCCAGCCCGGCTGCCTCAGGGAGAGGTGGAACACGAGGCCGTGCCACTAGCCTCCTGTTCAGCTTCTGTGTGAGGCTCATCTGTGACACCTACATAGTCTTTGCTTGAAACAGCAGGATAGAAGCCTTGCTCTGGTTCTGATGAGCCCGCACTGAGATACAGAAGAACAGCAGGCAAGGCCACAGAGAAGAGAACCCAAGGCAGGAGCAGAAGCTGGTGACATCTGCACTCTCCATTCTTTGGAAACAGATATTTTAATAGAGCCATTTCACTGCAGCTATTTTAACAGGGAGATATTTTTGTTTGGCCCAAAGATTTAGCTGATAAATGATCATCATTTTTTAAAAAAATGAATACAGTGGGGATTTTATATTCCATCCATAAGTAACACCAAACCCTGATCTTCACAGCACTGTCAGTGCCACCTGGGACATGAGGGATGCTGGGGGCAGGTAGAGGTTGAAAATGGGAGAAATGTCAGGAACCAGGTAGTGCTCAAGAATGCAGTGTCAGAAATAAGGGGACCATCAGAATTAGGAGCAGGTCAGGACTACAGGAGGGGTCGGAGGCCTCTAGAGTCAGAAAAGGCCCATTAAACATATAGGCAAGACAAGAGTCACAGGTGACATGAGAGGTAGAAAGTTGGGTACAGAAAATACAGTGGGTGTGCATTGTGGCTCACCCTGTTTACAGGGTTTTGTGTCAAAACAGTTGTGTCAGAACAGCTGCACGAAATTGTTTGTGCAAGAAGAGTCCACATCAGATCCAGAAGAGCTCATTTGTCTCGGCTCTTCTGTGGACAGAGTCTGATTCATCAATGTCTACACATTTTACGTTAGGGGTGTTACCCATATAAAATGCAGAGGATTACTGCCCCGCCCTGGCCCCTGCCTGTTCCTCTACCTCCAGCAGCAAGATGAGGGATGAACAAGCATCTTGTAAAACTGTTCCGGGCCACCCGGGAAGGTGCTGTGTAAATGGTAAGTGTCGCGATAGATGAGTCCTCTGTGAGTCAAGGATTTTGAAGTTGGGCAAGTGTGGGTGTCCACATTCGCTGATTCACAAACAGGGGTGCCTTTGGCTTGGAAGGATGGCATGTGATGACTTTGCTCCTGCCTCCAAGGAGAACTGACTACTGAAGCAAACACAGTAGACAGAATCTTGGGCGAGGGGATAAGATTTGAAGTGTTGAAAAGAACCTCAGATTTCAGCCCTGTGTAGAGCCTCATTTTACAACCACAGGCAGCAGCATATCTGTGCCCAGTCAACAGCCAGCAAAGAAACTTCGGAGTTGTCATCCCACTTGTCGAGTTGGCAAAGTCCTCTGGAGGCCATTTCAGTGTTCAAGCTTGAGGGAAGGAGAATGCCATAGCAGACATCAATACTTTCTGTACTACTTGTTGTCTTAGTTGCTTTTCTCATTTCTGAATCAAAATCCCCAACATCTACAAGTTAAAAGGGCAAAGGTTTATTTTGTGACACAGTTTTAGAGGTTTTAGCCCACAGTTGGCTGGTTCCAAGGCAGGGTGGCATTGTAGTTCATGCTAGAGCAGCAGCACTGAGCCTCCATTTCCTTTTGTACCACTCAGACTCCAACCCTTGGGGAGTGCCATCCACACTCAGGGTGGGGCTCCTATTATCCACACCCTGAGCTATGCTAAACCAATCTAGTTATCACACACCCTTAATCCCAATATCATACACCTATGATCCAGCTACCTCACCAAAGCCCTACACATCAGGGCATGAGGCTTAGGGAGGATACCTAGACGTAAGCCACATCAGTTGTTCCAAGGGAAGAGCTTTTGCATCACAAGAGGAACCTCGCTGCTCTGGCTGGAGTGTCCCTCAGGGATTCATGCCAGGAGGCAGCAGGATGAAGGTCTCAACTTCCAGCACTCATGCTGGATCCACCACGCAGCTGAGTAGGTGCCCTTCCTGGAGTCCTCAGAGTGGAGGTGAAGGACAGCCACTCAGCTGTTCCAGCCACACTTCCGACTTCCACCCCCTCGTAGTTTAAGAGCCAAAGCACCACCTCCTCTGGTGTAGTTAATCTTTGTTCTTGCCACCCATCCGTTTTTCTTTGTTATTTCTCACCATGTTCCAGCCTTCAGATTTCTTATGGATTCCTTTCTCAGGCATCATGTTTAGATGCCATCCTCACATTGACTTCCAAATGCCAAGAACTACTCTGTTCCAGCAGGAGGATAGTATTTGGCTTTAAAGAGAAGACAGGCAGAAGCTTCTCTCCATTAGCATTCTTTGGGTTTACATGGGAGTTTATTCTGGGAACTGTGCAACATTTCCCCAAGGCTCTCCCCCACCACCTACTCTCTGTCCCAGAGCGTCACTTTGTGTTCACTGGGTACAACTGGAGGATGATAAGGACTTTTGTTTTTGAGCCTCTGTGGAAGGACTCAGCATTCCAGCACTTCTCCCTCAGGATGTACAGCTGGGCCCACAGAGAATATTACAACAGATACTGTTACTGTGAACTTTAGGGGGACTTGAACATTATCTCTAGTATCTGATGGTGTGATAAATCTTGAGTCCTTTATCCAATCAAGTAGTTTTCTTTTCAGACCCTTGAGTTCCCTGTTCATCCTTTATCATTTCCTAAATTGCTGACAAATATACCTAGATTTAGACAGAGGGTTAAGATCTAGCCAACACTTGCTTCGCAGTTGACATCACAAAGAGTTTAATGACACATATTAAGCATAATTGTTGGTGTCCACACTGCCCCATTAATATTTTAAGGAAGTAATATTTCTCCATCCAATAAATTTGTATAGTGATTCAGAAATTTGCGGTTTAAGCAAACTAAGAGACTAGGGCTTCGGGCCTATCCTAGGCAACAAGGAATCCCAGCGGATGTGCCACACCCAACAAACTTCCTGTGTGGCTCCAGGTGGCCTGGGCCCAGCCTGGTCTGCCTGGATCTACTGCAAAGCAAGACTTATCAGAGGATATTCTATGTTCCTAGGGCAGAATGGTGGGTGTGGCAACACACCTCCCGTATATTAATAGGGATCAGTGATAGCACGAACCTGGAGCGCAGGGAAGGGAGGTTTTTAGAGGTAAGCAGCAAGACCCCTGCTTCCCTCAACACACTGTGATAGGCTCAGGCTGATGCTGGACAGGCTCCACAGAGCATCTTTTGCTTATGAGGTTGCTTCTAGTAACCTCATGACTTGGTGCCTCTGAGTGGTTTTTTTTTTTTTTTTTTTTTCTGAAAGTATGTAGAGCAGGTGTTGTTATTCTAATTTCACCCATGGCAAAATTAAGTGCCAGAAAGTTTAGTTAGCCTCGTTAGAGCCAACTATATAAATTATGGGTAGGCTTGAGACATGCAACCTCGGATTTCTGACATCTGCTCCAGTTTTTTCCATTACTCCATGTTGCTCTTCAGCAAGGCTTAAACAAAATAGCCAAAAGCAAGTCTCAGCCCTTTCAGCAGCACAGAATTCAAGAGCTGGCCTGGACTTACAATGAATAGTCAGGCACCTGGAGGCTGCAGGTGCTGCTTGCACCAGCTCGGATGGTAAGGAAAGCCTGCACCTCTCATCAGGGAAGAGGCTCCCTAGGAGCTTACTGTTTATGAGGCTGTGGGAGAGGGTGCAAATGAGACAGAGGTGGGGCAGTATGTGAGTTCTGCACCAGTGCACTTGTGCACACGTGTGCTTAGGCCACCACCATGGATAGATGGACAATGCCGTATGGATGGCTAGGTGAATGGGTGGATGGTGCGGATTTTCTTGGACAGCACCTGCAGCGTCATGGACACATTATCCAGCTTTAACTTCTCAGCTTGGAGGTTCTCTCTGGCCACAGGAAATTTGTTGAGGCTCTACAGAGGGCAGCCACAGGAGACTCAAATAGATGCCCAGAGCAACTCTAAACCAATGAGGAATGGGGCTGATGAAAACTGTCTCACAGATTTTTCCCATTTGTAGGGAAACTGCAGCATGTTTAATAGTGTTTTTAGTCCCTTGCAGTCAAAGTCTCACTTGCTCTCTCTTCACCATATGCTACACACTGACACACCTTTTGTTGGGAACATGGGAAGGTGGTGGGAGAATTCCGTGGCGGGGGATCAGGCTCCTGGATGTTATGCTCTTATCAATTCTCCTGGGTTCCGGCAGGCTGGAGATTGGACTTGCAACAAGCAGGCACATGGGAGAAAACGTGAGCTTCTAACATTTCATAACCTGCCTCCCACAAAACAGAAGGCTCCCTTCCCTTTGCATTCTTCCCTGCCTTGTTTTTGACATTTTTAAAGTGGTGAGTATACACAGCCGACTTTGCATTTCCGACACCTCCCACTTGAATTGGCTCCTGGTCTCTCCAGGCCTGAGAAGCCCAGTTGTGTGTTCTACCCAGAGAATATCTGGGCTCTCTTCCAAGCAGGCTACACTCCTCCTGCCTTGACCTTTTGGGCTGCCATTTCTTTTTCTCCTCTGCTCTAATAAATCAGCATCAGTCAAGATTCACTGCTTCCTGAGCAGAGTTAGGGAAGCTGATGCTGCGCTGGGAAACTTTTCCCGCATGCATTGGGTGAAAAGCAAGCACCTCCCTTCTGTTACTGTGCCCTGGCTTTGTAACAGTGTGAAGGAAACCAAAGCTAGAGCCCAGCGCCTGTTCCCAGGCTGCTTATGGAACCTGCACAAAGCTGAGCAGATGCTTAGCTTTTCTACTTAAGCCAGAAAAAGCAATGACATCCCTTTCCGGGGTCCTGCCTTGTTTGTAATCTAGGCCTGGTTACTGGTTCAGCTCAGAGGGGCTGGGTCAGAATGGGACAGTGAGGAGCAGAGGACCACAGAGGCTGGGCCAGTGCTGTCCTTCCTGCCTCTTCTCCATGCTGCACTCTGGAATCTGGGATTAATTTAGTAAAGAACAAAGGGCAGCAAAGCTCTCTAGAGCCAGATGCAGATGCTAAGCGAGGTTTGGAGGAAAGGGTAAAGTCAACAGAAAGAGAAAACAGGAAGGGAGCAAATGACAGCAAGTGGAGAGAGGAAAAAGCAGCATCTACACAGAAGAACAGTACCCAAGGAGTGGCTGACTGCCACTTAACAATTTTTGAGAGGCATTGATGCCATTTGTCATCCATTCCTGTTTCAAAGTGGAGTCAGGAGCTGGTGAATGTTGTTCTGGCTCCTAAGAAGCACAGAGCTTGGATTTTAGAACTGTGTTGCTCCACAGCTTCCTAGGTAGAAGTCAGTGTGGTCACTACTTACTCAGCCATGAGAGTGCTTGACCAAAGGGTTTTCTTTTCCTAAAAAAATCACTTTTTAAAATAGTAGCAGAGCTTTCCTTCAGTTTACCCCACAACTTGGAAGCACGCTTTTGGTACTTCCTACAAAGGCAATTTGAAGATACTAGTTTAGAAAGTTAAGGAGAAGCAACTATGGCGGATGAACTGATAGTGACAGACTGCTGGTGTTCAATAAATATCTGAAATTGAATTAGTGAATGAACAAAAGGGAGAGATATCAAAAGTATTTTGCCAGGAACATACTGGAGCATGCAGCACAGATTGCTTTTCACAATATTTCGTTGCTTTCGTTCTAGTCACTGGAGGTGCAAGTATGAGTGAGCTCTCAAGGTGGATCTCACTGCTTGGCCTGTGGTCACATGCCCACTCCGAGTTGTAAAGGGCAAGGAAGATGCGTGTAGGAAACACTAGTGGAGGGGTCCGGTTTGCCCAGCTGTTTCCAAAGAAGTGAGTTCAGAAGCTGTTGAGATGGTCTCCTCGGGTAGACCCAGTTCTTGAGGACAGAGCACAAGGACAACATAAGTGGAACAGCATGGTGCATTACAGAGCTGCAGCATTGGACATGGTGGTGACATGTGAAGGGAATGGGGGTGTATTGACTAGTGGAGCTTGGGAGAAGGCAGGGGCCTTGCTAACCACTAGCTTTTGCTGGTCCCTGTAGGTTTTAGAATCCCTTCTCTGAGACCAAACACTGGCAGCAGAAGCTTTCATTTCATCATTCTTCCTGGAAAGCTGAACCACATATAGGCTGTTGCTTTGCCCTGGGATAGTGTGTATGTATCTCTTGGTCTCCGTCGGGCTCCTGACTGATAGCAGAGGGGACTGATCTCTTACCTTCCAGGCACCTCACTAGTCTCTATTCCTTCTTTTTCCCATGAGCTATTTCAGGGCAAAGTCTTTGAGCAGAGTGAGCATAAGAGGACTTTACTGGATGGATGGATGGATGGATGGATGGATGGATGGATGGATGGAAGTTCAGGATTCTTCAGAAGTTAAAGCCTCACTGTTCTCTCCTAAGGGGGCAGCACTTCTTTTTTCATGAGTACTCCTTGTGTGTCTTACTTTGCAAGCCTTCCACAGGTGCAGCTGCCTGAAAAAAATCAGCCTGGAATGTAGGAGACAAGGTTGGTACACCCAAGAACTAAGTAGAAGTGTCAGCAGGACTGTATCTAAAGAGCCGCTATTACAGGCCCTCTGGCCCTGAGGGGGCAGGGTGGGAGGTACACTCTCTCGCATTACCACTCCACCCTGCAGTGAGGGCAAGAAATGTGCAGCAGAGTGGTGCTCTGTACAGACTCCTGCTGCAGGATGCCTTGGGAACCAAAAGATTTGATAAAGCTTGAATCAGAGGAAATAAAAGGCAATTATGTTCCTGAATCCTGGCTTCTGCCACCCTGTGGCTCCCTGGGGATATACTTGTGGCACTTGCATGTTTCTCTCACAAAGGCCTACAGGGAGAAAAACAGCCACTCAACATCTAATAAATTATCCACCAGGTCACTGCTCCTTCTGGCCTCGCTCTGACACTTCTCCCCCTGACTGTAGACAATAATTATCCTCTAATTGCATAGACGATCCTGTTCATGGAGCTACAGCAACAATGAAAAGCTGTCGCCTATTACTGTTTATTCTGAATGCTGGTTTGAGCTGAATTACGCTTCAATTGCACGAATGAGTCTACTTGGAAGTGCAGGGCCCTTCCCGTGTGACATCCCCAGTGAGGCTTCTGGAGGCCTTGGAGGAAAATCACAGCATGTTTCTTGTTTCTCTCTTGGCCTGGGAGCTGCACCTGACTTCAGGGTGGCCATCAATCAGGCCCTTCCCAAACAGAGCTCTGTAGTGGAGTCCTTGTGCGTGTGAGGGCCACCCACCAGGCATAGATGGAGAATGACTACAGGCAGGAGTGAATGGATCCATGGCCCTGCCACTCTAACAAGTGGACTCCCTGGGAATTCAGACCAGCCTTTGACCGTGGGGATCACAATCTCTCTTTTTTAAAAAACGGAGATTTAAAATGCAGAAATTTATCATAAGGTCGTCAACTGAATGGAACAGTACCTGTTAGATGTTTTATATTCATGGCTTGGTGCTAGATGCTACACAATTTGAAGTTATTTCCAGCAATGTGAGGGTGGATGCTGTGTGCAAGACTCAGGGCACCTACAGCACTAGGAGGCAGTGGCCCTGGGCATACTAATGAGCGTGCTTCTCAGGTGGTATTAAATGGAGAACCCGTGAGAACAATGCCTGAGTGGGAACTGGAGGTCAGGCTTAGCGATACAAGTCTCAGCTGATCAGTGGACTCATTTATCCAACTCCGTTTATTGAGGACCTACTAAATAACAAATACCAAACCAGATACCTAAGGTTTTTAAAAGAGAAAAAGTCATTGCATGTGGTTTTGAGATGCTCACAGTTTGATGAGAGTTAAAGCCTGGACACACTACACACATGAGACTATAATGGTTCCTAGACTCACTCTGGTCTTGTGGAGAGGATAGATGGAAGGGCAGGCAAGGGGCAGAATTAGTGGGGCTGGAAGAGAGGTTTCTATGCTGTGTAGGTGATGGAGTCATCCCCATTCTTTTTCTTTTCCTCTCTTCAGTACTTCTTAGGTTATGCTGTACACAGTTGATTTTTAATTTGATTTTTAAATCTTCTTACTCTAACCTTGGACTCTGCACTCTATTTTCCACTTCTGAAACATGTGGCTGCATAGCTGCTTGTGTCTTTGGCTGAAGATGAAGAAAGCAACTTTAACTAAGGCTCATGAAGTGTCCCGCCACAAGCTGGACTTAACTTGAAGTTCCTCCTTCATGAGCTAAACAAACTACTTTTGTTTTTCCTTTACAAACTGGTAGACTCTGACCCAAAGCTTAAGGATCTGGCTTTGTTTGAGGACGTTGACCTTCCCCCACTTTCTCAAGAGTGTTAATAATTCCAGGGCCCAGATGCAGCTCACCTATGAACTCACGTTTTTTTAGCCACCTGCTGTTTACATATCACACCAGATCACTTTGCCAGGGATGTGTTCAAAGTCTGAACCATGAGTCCTAAAAGAAATCTTTTTTAGCCCCTCTAGCTGCCAACAATGCTTTCTGCTGGGACTGCCTGCCTACATGTGGTTGTGAAAGTGAATCTCTTTGAAAATGCTTTCAAAGTCTGATGCACATCAGTCATCTGGGCTCCCAGCGAGCTACCAAATAATACAAACAATAGAAAGGCTAATCTCTAGAATGCTTTCGAGATAATCATTCTCCAGCCCTACTGAGGAAGCAGACCTCCCCTTGGAGATGGTAAATCCATTGGCTTAAAAACACACAGACATACATTTCTCCAAGCCAGTTTTCCAGTTTTCAGTGGTAATATTCTGGAGAAAGAACAAAGGAAAATAACCTTATAAACGTGCTTCTCTGTTGAACATCACACTGAGTACTAAAGAATTGCAAAGAAATCAAGACTTCCTCTTACCTCATGGAGTTCATGTTCTAGTGGGATCTGTAGAGCTAGATTAGGAATTGAAGGAGCAGTATCTGAGAGTATACTCCCCTCCCATGCCCAGATAAAAATAAAATGCACAGAACTATGTGTATGTAAAAGATCATAGATTTTCTGGTTGCAAAGTCTGGATAAATTCATCGAATTGAAGATGAATACATCTCATGTTTTTATGCCCTTGTCCTACTGAAGCTTTTAGCGTAGGCTTTGTCTGCCTACGAGGAATCAAGAGAAGATATAACTGAACACATTAGAAGATGTAAGATGGAAACCACATGGTAGGTCCCTGTGTCACTTGGGGTTCCCTAAAGAAACAGAACCGGAGAGAAATATCTATATCTATACTTATGAATATATAGATCTATAGAGAAAAAGATCTTGAGATGTTTATTTCAAGAAACTGGCAGAAGTGCTTACGGGGGTGGCTGACAAGTCTGAAATGGAGAGGGAAAGCAAGCAGCCTGAACAGTCTCATGCTGGAGCTGAAGATGAACGCCAGGGGTAGAATTTTCTCTTCCTCAGAGAAACCTTGGTTTTGCTTCTAAGGTCTTTCACTAATTGAATGAGGCACATTTAAATTATTGAGAACAATAACACTTGGTGTCAAATGATATACAAAATACATATGTCGCAACACCTACTTTAGCATTTGATGGAGTAACTGGCTACAGATGAGCCCAAGTGGGGCATGAAATGGACTATCAGTCTCCAAAAGGTACAGCCATGAGCACTGTTGGATGGATGGCCAAGAGCAGGCATCCTAGGATGTGGCCTCTGGAGAACTTCAAGCTCACCAAATTCCATCTCCTCCATGCACAAGGAAAGGGCCTGCAGGTGTGTGGTTTGTGCAAGATATCTGGAACAGGTTTGCCCAGGCCAGTGATGATTTTACGTGAAAAATTCAATAGGAGTTTTACAGATATGGAGTCTGGCTTCTTTTCCTGATCCAGCATCTGCTGAATCCAAATGTACACACAGAAGGCATCCAGACAATGTTTTTGGTTGGGTCACAATGGACATTAGATCTGAGCCTGAAACTTATGGTCTCATTCTTTAAGGGTAGGGTCCAAGAGGTCCAAGAGTGCTGCTTCACTAACATGAGGCAGGGCCTACGCTAAAGGTGATCTGTCATAGCTGTATAGAAACTTACTGGAGCTTATGAATTGAATGAATGTGTGGGATCCTCCTGATCCCACTAAGGAACATAGACAGAGAAAGGAAATAGCCTAAGCATAAAATATGGTAGTTTTTTAAAATTTCTTCATGTGTCCAAAATAAATGATAGTATAGTATCTTTCTAGTAAGGTAATCTTAAAGAGTATATGACAAACACATGTGTGTGCACACACAATTTAATGTAGCACTTGGTAGTAGGTGTTTATTAAATGGCAGCAATTGATATCATAAACATTATCTCACACCATCCAGCTCTACAGATGCTGGTTGGTTCTAGGCCCAGACCACTTCTACCAGCCATGCACCCAGCCCCTGTTCCTCAGTGTGTTTAGTGCCAAAAGCTCACAGCTACCTCCTTCTCCATAAATTCCCCTCCACTGAAAGAAGTACTATGCTCACTAGAAGGTCATGGTTTCTGCCTGAGAGGACAACTCACAACCATTGACTAAAACATATGGAGAAATAAATGGTTGACCTCCTGGCCTCAAAGTGGGGCCAATTCCACAGCTCATGGTGATCAGCTTACAGTTTGTCTCCAGCAAACCTCTATCTGAATTCCTTCCACCTATCGAGTCCTCTCACTCCTTTTCTCCTGGCAGGGTGCACACAATAAATCACTTGAACAACTGTCTTTGTCACAAGTTCTGCTCTTACGAAAGGTAACTCAGAGTTCCAGAGAGCTCCTCTTCCCTGCCTCTATGATGATGAGTCTCTGCTCTGTGTGATTCTGATGTTCAGGGCACTAAGTGAGCTTCTAAAATGTGGCTTTCCTAGCTAGCAGAAGAAAATCACCTAGATTCACAGCTGGCACCGGGTACCTGCTCATGTGCATCCCAATTGTCCTCTTCCATCAGAGAGGTTAGTGTGTGTTTTTATCTTATTTACTTCCTAACTCTGATGACCAAGTCTATTCAATAAGCCAAACAATCATACTTTTAACCACCAATGCTTGAATTTCAGTGCTCATTCATTCATTCATTCATTCATTCATCCAACACTTACTGGGTGTGGTCCTTGTCCTATGAGACTGTGCTAGGTGCTTTGGATGTGTCTACAGACAAGACAGTACCTGCCCTCTAAGAACTCACTATCCAGAAGAAGAAAGGGACAAGTGTTTGCAATTGCAGTGAAGTTTGTGATCCATGTTATAATCTAAAGCTATGAGAATACAGAGGAGAGGCCATTAAATGAGGGTGAAGTTAAAAACTCCTTGCCCTTCATTGTGTGTGATCCAAACAGAATAGATATTCTCCAACATATCACAAACCAGAGCTTTTCCTTCAAAGGATGAGGTGTTACAACGTGTAAAGGTGTGTAGGCTTGAGCACAAAGGATGGTTGCCTAGTGATAGGCAGAATAAAGAGACATGAACGCAAAGGACTGAGCCTGCTGTGTGATTACTGATGTAGCTTCTCTCCCACTCAATGCTCACTTCCTGGGGCCCAAAGAAAGAACAGCTGAATTAGGCAGCATTTGGTTGGGGACTGGCTAGCTCAGTGGCAATCAAAACCATTTTCTCCCCAAGCCATCCCCCCAGTATCATGGCTGATGCCTCACAGATATGGTTGGAATGCAGAAGGCTCCTGCCCACTGCTCCAGCGCTGTTCATCCCTCCAGGCCGTGCATTCACCCATTCCTGCAAGACTTGTGGAGGTTATAGCCTGACCATGAGTTTAGGAATGTTAATTGTTCTATGTTGGTATTAGTGTAGATGGTGCTAATGGGAAAATAATTACTACCCTGTGCCTTTATAACCATTTTCATTGCCCTCTTGTGGTTACGTAGTTACTTGCCTGTAGATGGTGATGACTTAATACAGTGCAGCTATTGTTGCATTGACCATGTAGTTGGGAGAAGGTATACAGGAGAGTCTGTGGCCCCATTTTTATTTTTCTTCAGTTTTTTTTTTTTCCTCACAGAAGGGCCACTTAGGCTATAGGAGTGTGAAATCCTAAACGTATCAGTTACTTTGTGATTGAAGAAGCCCAGGGTCTTACTCAGAAGTCAGCTTTGTAGGTGATGTTGGGCTAGAGTGCAAGAGACAAGAAGTGGTTTGCTCTCCCTGATACCACGTGCCACCAATTTCCCTCAGCTGCAGGCCTTGGCATCAGCAGACATCTCTCCTCATCACTTATTGTCCTGGGCCCCGTTTCCAGTCCCTCTTGGAGCTCTGAGGGGACACTTTGAGGATCTTTTCTGAGTTGCTTTCTCTCTGGTCCTGATCACAGCTCTGCATATGTATCTCTTCTTTGAATGACTAACTTGCAACTGCTACCTTACTGGTCTCCACACTTCTATTTTCAGACTGCTCAAATCCCCCCATCATGTCAGTTCCTCACTCGGCTTTCTCCAGTGATCCTCACTGACTGTGGAGTAATATAAACTGCTGTGTATGCTGCTTTGCTGTCCAACTCTTGCCCACCTTTATGATTCCATCTCCTTCCCAATTTCTTTACGATCCTCACTATCTCTGTGGATGTCACTATTTGTGCTTTTCAAATGCCGGGGCTTCTCAGGCCTCCGTGCCTTTGCCAAAACTGCTCTTCCTCCCTTGAATATCCTCATAGGGGAGTCTTAGCTGACTCAGCAGCCAATGTGACCACATCGCTCCAGGCTCCACGCCACAGAAGCCCCCACATGCTAGGAAGATGCTGCACTGCGCTGTCTGCTTCCTCAGAAGACTGCGGATGCTGGGAGTTCCTGGGGCTCTCTCGCCAACATCCTGGCTCAGTGAAAGGAATATAGTGTTTATTATTATGTTGGAAAACATGAAGGAAGTGGGTTTTTTAAAATTTGGTTTTATCTTTTGAATAAAAATAGAGATAAGTAGATTACATTTTCTGAGGGTCATCCCAGATATCAACTTCTACTCACACTTACAGTGAGCATTCACGCCATTAGGAAGCCCAGTTGTCCTTTCTCAAGATCCTCATATGTACTGTATCCTCCTCTTAGAGCACTCTTTCACCTGTTCATATAACTCCAGCTGACAAAAGTACCCCCCAAAAAGGCTTGGGTCAAGCACCCTTCCAATCTGTGTCAGGCAGTAGGGGGCCCCTGTGTCTATTTGCCTGGCACTGCATTGGGGTTTTCACCTTATTGATTCCAATTATATTTTTCTAATTATACATTACATATAGCAAATTAACAAATAATAACTAGTTTAGTTATTAAATGAAGTCAAGGGCTATATTTGTCTTACTATTCACTCCTGTGTTATAGGCCTGCTATACAATCAGGCTTATAGGAAGCATATACTAAATGTTCAAAATAAAGAATTGAAGAAGTCCTCAAGGCAAAACTTATTATTGACATCTTTTTAGACACACAGATTAAAAGACTGCATGACTACATCCCTTCAAAGACAGATGGATGTTTTCTATGCTAAAGCGTCATCAATTTAAACTAATGCGTGTGGAGAAGAAAACTTTTGTCTTTGTTTTTGGAATAGGGTCTCCCTAAGTTTCTCAGTCTGGTTTGTCCTTGCCATCCTCCTGTCCCAAGCTCCTAGGTAGCTAGAAATAGAGGCATGGGCTGCCATGTCTGGCCTGAAAGGGATTCTTTTGAGTTTGTGGCACATTTCAATTTCAGACTTTTCCTCCACAGGTCAATTTAATTCAACCTCTCCTGAGCACCTGCTGTGTACCAGGAACTGTCCTCAATACAACACTGGCTAGATGAGCATGCACATACATGGTTTCTGACTCAGAACATAGCTCTTTGAAAGGTGCCTTTCTGCAGATTTAATAAATCTATGTTTACACTAAGTATAATTTGTTTCTTTAGATCATGTGGTCAGCTCTGCCTGGTTCTATCTGAAACTTCATGCCTGACCATTCAGTTCATTATTACTTACACTTCCCACACCAAAGCCTTCTTTAAGTAAAGCCACACCCCTCCTTGCCTTCTGTCCCTGCTTTCTTCCCTACAGTCCTACTGTTATGGCACCTTCTCTCTGCAAGCTATTCAGAAGGGTTTGCTAAGCCAGCTGTTTTTTCCACACTCCCTAGCAAGGCCCATAAATACCTATAGTACGGTGGAGAAATAATAATTTTGGAGGTTACCCTGTAAGGTTGGCATTTATAGCTAATTACTCAAGGCTCAGCAAACCAATAAAGATCTTGGAATACCTAGCAAGAACACACTTACACTTCATAGCATGAAAGAATATTTACTGGTTGAATGGATGGGCTTGTGGAATGGTAATTGGGTGACGTCCTTTTTTTTCTTCAGGACATGAATCACATATTTGACTGCTTTTCCCTTTATCCAGCTGCCTTCCTCATGTTGCATGTGGCCTACATCCCAGGACCAAGATCTCATGAACTGTCTAGTTGACAGTCTGCCATAGAATCCACTCTCTTTCCAAAGCAGAAGTGTCACTGTCCTCCAACCTCTTACTTCATCTCTACCTAGGTACACACTTTCACCCCTTAAATTTCACAACCAATATTTCTCTATGGGGATCACTCTAGACTTCCTTCCTTATCAAAGACTGCAGGGTCTTTCCTCAAAATAGCATCTTGGAATAGTGACAGTGCACTTGGGACTCAAGTCCCAGCACTACTCTCTTCTTATCCTCTGCTGCCCTTTGCTTTTCACCAGTCCCAGAGACAGGGATTGATTCCCCAGCCCACCACACACTCAAAGAGCTAACTAAACCAAAGGGGCTGGGACACAGGTCTTTCTCCCAAAACCTCTTCCTTTTCCCACCACTCATATTCAAGCGTCATATAACATTGACAAAGCTCAGCCTCCATTCAGCTTCTTCCTTATGTGTCATATTTCCCACGCCTACCCAGAAAAGTGGAAAGAGAAGGCAGAAGAGAAGGGAGAAGCCTAACAGCTTGGGCATTTTCCTCCAGCAGGAATCGGAATTTCTCTCAATAAGCAGAAGCTCTATGTGGAATTGTGCTGCGTCGCTCAAGGTCATCAGAGCTGCGGAGGTCAATGCATCTTAACAAGGACTCTAACCTGGATCCCAGGGAGGACTGTTGCTAGTTTGTTTGCTCCTGCAGGTATTATCTCTTCACCACCACCACTACCCAGGAAAGTAAGTTCCATGTGTATCTCCCATGACTTAACCCTCAGTTTAAGTCCTTGGTCTCCCCTCGCTTACCAGCTCAGCGCCCACCTTCCTCCCAGTCTTTCTTTTCCCTTGCTCTGTGACACCTGTCTACAAGAGCACATGGTATTTGCAGTGGCTGTGCTGATTATGATTATAGCTACAAGGTAATTGGATAACATTACCACTTTGTCAGGGTGTCTTCAAAATGATCACAAGGTGAGCTCTGGGTGGTGCCTGTGTGGTCAGATGACAGCTACATCCCACTCTGGCCCTGTCATTCAACCACTCTTCCCATGGGGCCTTTGAAGGAATTACAGGCCAACCAATTCCACTAAAATGGAATTCCAAGCACAGCAAACAGTGCGTACTTTTGAGAATCAGTCTATAAGTAGTTTATCCACAATTTAGGACTTTAGATGATTTCAATTCTTTTTTCTCCTATCATTTTTTTTATATCTTTATTTTTATTTTTTTTGGCTGAACCGGGGATTGAACTCAGGCCCTTGTGCTTGCCAGGCAAATTCTTATTCTACTGAACTATTTCTCCAGCACCCCCCCAATCTATCCAAGGCATCATGTAAAGAGGGCTCTTTCGTAAAGTACATTTTTGCCATAATGTGTCACAGAAATATTAGTTTGTGTATCTTTAACAACTAGATTTCCTGGATGTATTTCATTATTTCAACTTGGATAGGTTATTTAATGTTCTGTCCCTCAGTTCCCCTATTTGCAAGATGGGAATTCCATAACAAATGTATTTCACAGGCCATTTCGAGGATTAAATGACTTAATGCGTGGCAACAGTTAACAATGCACTATACTTTGCACCTGCAGCAGCCCTAGTGGTATTATTTATTTTTGCCAAAGTTATCTTGCTATGTTTCTCCTCTGCGAGAACTCACCGAACTCTTCGCATACGTCCCTGGATTCCCAGAAGTCTTTGGACTTCAGAGAATCACTAGGTTAGCACAGTGCCGGCAAGATATCCGAAGACTTGGGGTTTTTTGCAGCCACACACGCCCTATTCACGAGATGGGCCAGCCCTGGTGCGAGAAGTTCCCTGTTGCACACTAGTTGTGCAAGCTACCCTCATATGACGGATAAGAAAATAAGTGCTGGCGGTGAGAATGAATCAATGCTAGGAGGCACAGAAAGCACCAGCTTGTCCGGAGCCACTGTGAAAATCCCCCTTTCCAACTCCTGGGCATGAGGCAATGGAGTCACTCAAGCTACTCAACTGCCGGTGAGCGTGGCGAACTCCTGCCTTGCCTCCTCGCAGGGTGAGTCCAACGAGAAGCGGTTAAAGCGCAGGCTCCGCAGGAACCCTCTCTCAAGCGGAAGCCACCAGCAGCGCAGGGAGGCGGGGAGCCCGCCGCGGGGAGCAGGGAGGCACGGGCTGGGGCGGGCGCTCGGCTGAGTAGCAGGAGCCGTGGCCACTGGGGTTGCGGGGGGCGGCGGGGCGGGGCCTGCCCTCGGCGCCCACTGGCTGCCGGCGCGGTGTCGGCGCAGCCGGGAGTCGTGGGCGTTTTCCTGCCTCCCGGCGCTGGCTGCGGGCCCCAGGGGATGGCCTTAGTCCTGGGAGCCTGGAGAAATCTCGTTGGCGAGAACAGCTGGCTGCTGACGGAGTCGCGGCGCGAGGCCGTGTCCCGCCCCTCGCACCCCGCGGGGAATCCCGGCCTCGGGCAGCTGGTCTGGGCGGTCGGGCCAGGCACCGGCCTGAAAGTCCTTTCCACGGTGTCCCAGCTCGCTGGCCAGGCCGGGCGGAGCGGGGAAGATTTTCCTGCAGAAAGCAGATCTTTGCTGGTTTCTTAAGAAGGGAGAGGCACAAACTGGGATATGAGAAAGAATAGTTTTTTCATCTCAATAGGTTCATTTATTTCACTTGGCCTCTCCGGCCCCTCCCCCTGCCCCTCCGTGTGGGCCCAACTCCAGGACCTTCCGGCTTGGAATTTCTGCTCCAGCCTGGACATTCTGGTCAGATCCAGGCGGCCCAGGGCGATTGCTGCAAAAAGCGAGTACAAACACCGCATGTGAAACGTGCCTGGGATTTAAAGGCCTGAGAAAATTTGGCTCGTAAGGCAATAGGAAGAAGTCTCTGACCTTTTTAATGCGGTTTTTAAGTCTCCCCTCTGGGCATTTTCCATATTCTTTCCCTGGTTGGTTTTGTGAGATTAGCACAGGGATGAATTAGCTATTTCTAAAGTTTTGAGCCATATTATCAGAGTAGAAGCAACCCACCATAATCTGAATGACAAAGAAAATCAATTGTGCTGGGCAATCCCATCACTTGGGAAGACTATTGATTGCCCTGGAAACCACGAAGCCTAGTCTAGTCATAGCTGTTGATTTTTCTATGTAATCTGTCACCTGTTACTTCGTGTTTTTTGGTTTATACAATAGAGCCGGTGTCTTTTATTCTCCTACATCTTTACCCTTTGAGGTACTTCAAAAATAAATCCAATGGTACATGGAGAACTGTTTTTCAAAGTACTATTTATGAACTTTATATTTAAATGCCTACCATGAATTACCGTTAAAATCCTTATTTTTTAACCATGTAGAAATTGCATTTCAAAAGAAATTGCACCTCATATACAATGTATAATACCAAAAAGATTAATCTTTTATAAGGCATGAGTCTGAAGTATTTCCCAGAATTCTTTTCTTACTCATGCATCTGAGGAGCAGGCCGGGTTTTAATCTTGGGCCTTTCTGCTCACTAACTGTACTTAACAGAGGGAGCCGAGGTCCCCTAGAGAGAAGGTAAGAGAAGGTACTAGCTAAAATGTCTAGTCTACAGAGGTAACGTATGGCTCTGCCTAAGCAAATCTTGAAAACTTGCAGAGGCATTAGAATACCGTGTAAACACTCAAATGTGGGCTCACAGGCTACTCTAGGTCCCTGTTCATACCATGCTCTTAATCATTTTATATTCTCTGCCTTCAATGCTCTTTCTCAACCTGGGGTGCCTCTCCCCCTTTCTGTATTTTTCACTAGCTAACTCTTGGGAGATATACATGTCAAATGAATGAATGTATGTATGAATATTTAAGTTGGTGGATGGACAGGTGTTATGATCACCATGGATGTGAAGCCAGAAGATCTGTGTTATTTGGATCAGTACAACAAACTGGTGAGATAAGTAGGGTAGCCATTAATGGTCCCATTTTAGGAATGATGAGTCTGGCTCAGAAAGTTAAATGACTTAGTTGAAACATTGTTGCACAATGGCAAAACGAGCTATTAGGGTGTTTTTCTTCACGTCAAATTATATATATATATATATGTATATATATATGTATATATATATATATATATATATATATATATTTTTTTTTTTTTTTTTCAGAACCAGGGATTGAACTCAGGCCCTTGTGCTTGCCAGGGAAGCACTTATTCCACTGAGCCATGTCCCCAGCCAATGATAATTGAATGCAAGAAACACTTAATTGTGACATTTTAGGTTGAAAATGAGTCTTAAAGAGAAGAACTTCATCTGCCTGCCTCCTATACCTCTTCCTCCCCCAGGCAACTGAGTGTAGAGGCAAACCAGGCTAATTTTACAGAGCAGCCTGGAAGGATACCTGTTGAGAACATAGTTGAGAAGAACATTATGAGACTGTTAACATTTCAGCACACTTTTGCAGGCTTCCAAGTGAAGAGTCAACGAGTTCTCTGCTTATGAAAGGAGTATGTTTCCGTATCGGGGAGAAAATTTCAAAAGAGAAAGACATACTAGAACAAATCTCAGAATTGCTTCTTGAAGGTCACTAAACAGTTCAAAGAACAAGGGATATTAAGTGACCAGTAGACTAACAGCAGGCTAGCTCAGAAATAGAACAACTCTGGGTCTTTCCAAGTGACAAGAAAATGAGAAACTTGGGTACATAGATGTTTCCTTGAGCTCGTGAAGCTCAGTGTTCTTGCGAGCTCTGACTCATTTCTCCATATAGCTCGTGACCCTGGCTCTACCATTAGTTAGCTCTGTATAATTCTTAATTTGCCTTGGGCATAATAATATCTAACACATTGCTTTTAAGTTCTCATGAGAAGCTTATACAAGCACCCTCTTCAGTATCTGGCATGTTGTAAATGTTGTCACTATCAGCATTGCAGTTGCCTCTTGGTAACTAAAGCAGGCTGTGTATCTTAACAGTTCAAGTAGTTTTCCAAAAGGAAGAATACATGGCCAGATCTCCCAAGGTGCTTTTATATATTCTGCCTTTCTTCGTCATTATCCATTCCCAGCCTTGTGGGGGTTTTAAGATTTGCTAGGTCTTAAGTAAGAAATGAAGGTATATATTTTGAAAAGACAAATCTAAAATAATGTCTTTCTCCCTGCCCCTTAACCTAATACCCAGTGGGAACCTGTAGAGAAATTCAGGGATTTCTCTAGAAAATATTTTTACTTCACGAGGCTAACCAGAGTAGTAGAAAGTTGGGCAGCATATGTACATATTTTGAAGTCCATCTTTCGTCTCCAACAAAAGTAGATTAAAACCAGTTAATGGTGGAAACATCTCTCTGCATTATAGATAAACTGATGAGCCACCTTAGATATATACAAGATATTATTATAATAAAACTCTTTCTGGAGATACTATGCCCTAGCCTTACGGTTTGTGTCTAGTTGTCCCCCCAAAGCCTCATGCACTCATGGGGCCGACTTCTAGCCTTTGTGATTAATTCATGATTCAGTGCTAGGATTATGGGTGTGAGGGCTATACCTGATCTGGGGCAGGTAGACAGAATGCAATTTAAGAGAGACAGACTTGCTCTCTGTAACTGTTGTTGCTGCTACTCCTCCCATTTGCTCTTGCTGTTTTGCTGTTTTCTACCACCACGAACCACTGCCCTCTGCCATGTGCCAGTCTGCCTTGGAGCCAGCTTTGTATCAACTGAAACCTCCACAAATAAACTAATAAACCTTTCCTTCCTTATTTCTTGGTGTTGGTATTTGTCCCAGCAAGGAGAGAAGCATAACTGAGACATCTAGTAATCATGATCATGAGACCAATTGTGATCATGCTCTGCAACTGACCTTTTTTCTTAATAATTTGTGTGGTCATCTTTCCAGGTTCATGTATGTACATGGAATTCTTTCTTAGCACTGCATAATATTCCATGATGTTAATGTGCCATGCTTTCTTAAAACATTCCTTTTTGCTAGAAATACAGATTCTTGCTGATATGGCTTGTGTTTGGATGTCCTGCCAAAGCTTCATGAAGTCATGGGTGGAGATTTTTCAGAGGAGGCTGGATCTAGAGTGTTTGATGCTGGAGTTGACTTATGATGCAGTGCTAGGCTCAAGGGTACTAGGATTAAGGGTGTGAGTGCTACTCCCACCCACACACACCCTGAGTATCCTGGAGAAGGTATAAAGGAGTGAAAGAGGTATGGTTGTCCCTTGCTGCCTTGCTGTCTTCTGCCCAGCACAAACTCTTTCTCCTCTAAGATGCTTGTGTGCCTTGGAGTCAGCCTATTAAGAAAACTGTATAAACTATAAACTAAGTAAACTTTCCTCCTTTCACATTAAATTAAGCTAGTTTCCTACCACGGAGCATTATATTGAAGAAAATACCCTGGCACATATTTCCTTACATTCTAGAACTTTTATTTGAATTTTTAAAAAAACTCTTTTGTTTTCCTCTTAGAATTGAACCATCAAAGTGTAAAGCTGGATCACAAGATGTGCACATTGGTTCTTGTACAGAATATTGCTGAAGATGTTGAAACAATTCACTGCTGCCTCCTGCCCCAGCTTTCTCAGGACACATTGCATTTACCATATGAAGGGGGCAGGCTGACCTATAGCACTTTCAAGTGAATGCAGCTGTGATTATGATAAGACTGTGATTCAGGGTTTGAAACATCTTTTGGATTTTGGGGGTCAGCTAAATCTCACTAGGTAACATGTCATTAACCTTGTTCCTCAAAAGTGTGCCCACATGTGGCTTCATGAACCACCCACCAGCACACACCCAAAAGAATCAAACCGCCTTCTAGCCTTGCACCTCATTTTCTGTGATATCTGCTTCAGGGAGACAGGAAGTGGGTGGCCAAAGTTGTTGAAAACCTTCGGAGGTAGGTGAAAGAAATTGGGGGAGTGGGGATTATTGCTGCCTGAGCCTAGACACCAAAGAATAGATGATGTCAGGTGTGAGGAGAGCACCTGTTTCATCATCTTCCTATTCCTTCTCTGCTTACCAACATTTTCAGCTTATTAACTGCTGACTTCAGTAATAGCCAGCTATAATCGCTTGCAAATCCCATGGCCTCTGTGTTGTCACACTTCATCAGCAGTGTTATAATTCCCAAGAGCTGGCACTCAATGAATGTCTTATCCTTGAAAAGCTGGTCCCAAATAAATAAATGGCTTCAGAGGGTTTCCTAATAAATCAGAGGCATTCTGAATGAATTTTGAATAGATTCTGAAAGTATTCTAAGTCAGAACAAATCCTCACTGGAATCCAATTTGGCTGCTTCATTACCAATTCTATCTCCTGCAAGCAGAAAGATGATAAACAGCCTTGTAAATATGTAGATGAGGTTGGCTTTTGTGACCTAATGCATCTGATGAAGAGAGAAGTACATGTTGTTAGAACAAGAAGATGCACACAATTCACCGGCAATGGCATATTATCAGCTTCATCCTGAGCAGGAATCACAATTTTATTACCTCCAAGAAAAAGCCCTGGCTCCGGTGCACCTTGTGCAGGTTTAATTAACCTCTGACTATGCACAGAGAATGGTACACCTACTCCAAAAACTAAAAGCCAGTTAACAAAAATTAGAAGATGGCCAGCTCTACCTTGCCTACTGAGGCTAAGATTCTCAGGGCATAGGAAAGAGTAGTGAAAGCATAGTTTCCAGGGCCAGCCTCTGCAGGATGAACTCTAGCAAGTTATTTCACCCCTGCGTGCCTCAGTTTCTTCATTTGGAAATGAGACAGTAGGAATTTCTACTTCAGTTTTTAAAGGGACACTAATAACCACCAATAACGAAATATGACATGACATATGGGAAAAGCTTAAGAAAAATGCTGGCCTTAGCAATCATTAAGACTTGTCAACAACAACAAAAAAAAAGAATTGTTGAGTTTTGGCGACATTTTAAGTTAGCAAATCTCAATGTAACATGTTGGAATTGACAATACAGTACAGTACTTCTTTCCATGGTTCTTGGCATTAGCTAGACCTGGATTCAAACCCTTCTTCTGCCATTTAGGAGTTTGTGGCCTCAGTTTCTTCACTCATCTACAAAAATGAAACAGGGGCTATATGTCATATGGTTCGTAGTTTGTGGTTTCTATCTAAAAGGGGCCCCAAATTCCTGAGTATGGGGAGATTGGATCAGGGGTGTGCTGCATTCATCCGTGGATTCATGTGTGGGCGAATTCAGGAGCTGACTGTGCTGTTTGCAGTAGGCACTGGAAGGGGTGGTCTACCGCTAGGATGAGCAGGAAGGGTGTCTTCTGTCCTCAGCCCCTCCCTTCCCTCTCTGCTTCCTGGTCACCATGGTTTGAGTGTCTTTTCCTCTGCTATCATGTTTCTGCCTTGGAGCTTTGTGGTGGTATTTAGGGTTCATCTTCTCCCAACATCCTCCATTTAATCAAATCTTTAAATTTTACCTTATAAAGTAATATTCACAGATTCTAGATTCATCACTGACACATGGTGGCGCACCACTCAGCCCACCTCAACCCCTTATGTTGTGACAGATCACCCTGAGTTTTCAGGGACATCTGTCATTCCTAGAGGAAGGGGGAAACTAAAAGAAAAGCAAGAATAATTTCATGTAACCAACATGCTGAGAGGCAGAGGGAGAATTCAGCAGCAGGAAACACAGCAAAGATCTGTTCCTGAGCTGCTGTATCTTCTTCAAGCATAAGCATGGATCCTACATAAATGCTCTAGTATAGATGCACAGACTTGGATTCTGAGTCCAGAAGGCTGAGTGAGCCACCAGCTGTACCTTGTATCAGGCATAACCTTGGGAAATTTGCTTTAATGTCTTTAATCTGTAAAATGAAGTATGGTATCTGCCTCAACTGGTGCCTGTGAAGAGCAAATAGGAACAGCTCATAAAAATTCTATAGAAGTATTAGTTGTTATCATTCATTTCTATGCGGAGAGCTGAGAAAAAGAGGATTTGCTTACTTTCTTCAAATTTCATTATTTGCTTCTGAGGGTATTATGCAGAGAACATAGTAAGTCAGAATCACAGTTATAAGGATACTTGATGAATTGCAATTTTCTACATATTTATGCACACGAAGGATATGTGATCCAGTTTTGTTTTTTTTTTGGCAGAAACATAATAGGAAACCCTTTCGAGGAAAAGAAACACAAAATCACAAATGCAAAATTACACAGGATATTGGGATATTTATTGATCTTACAGTAAAGTAGTGGATGCTGGATACTTTGCAACAAGCAAGTTTATTTAGTTCATAGTTCTTGGGGTCCATGAACGTGGCACACCCTTTGGGCCATGGTGGTATGCATGGCAT
The DNA here is from genome assembly GCF_000260255.1 of Octodon degus. Lineage (NCBI taxonomy): Eukaryota > Metazoa > Chordata > Mammalia > Rodentia > Octodontidae > Octodon > Octodon degus. Next base: position 4,540,028 of record NW_004524698.1, read on the forward strand.
TGCAATAGTGAGAACACAGGGAGACAGGAAGCCACAGAGCAGGATGGGTCCGTCTTGTTCTTTTATAACCACCTCACTCTCCAGAGAACCAACTAGTGTCCTAAGAACAATCAAGGCTCCACCTCCCAGTACTGCCACATGAGGACCAAACTTCCAAATACAAACGCCTGAGGGCAAACAATATCCAAACTCTAGCAAATAAGAAGGCAAACATTTGCTTATAATGAAAAGAGAAAGCACAACCTATCACTTGTTCAAACTATCCATGCAAGATTCCTGGGGCTGCAGATTCCTGGAACCATTCTGTGCTTATGACTAAGGTCCTTCTCCCAGCTCCCAAAGTGGTCTTGACAGGATAAACAATCTGATCATCAGCCTTTTCCTGACCAAGGCTCAGTAAAGTTATATGCATTAGGGTCTGGGATATAGCTCAGCAGGCACAAGCACCTGGCTGTGAAACTCAAGGGCCTGAGTTCGATCCCTGGTTAAAAAAAAAAAAAAAGAAAAAGAAAAAAGAAATATAAAAAAGATTAAAAGTTAGATACATTAATTGATAAAGATTTATTGCATGTAAACAAAACCAACTTAATTTCTTTCTTACTATATTTTTCTTTCAAGGCTTCACAGATTTAAAAAAGATGTACAGATATATCTGAACCTACATTCTAATTTGGGGTCAGAAAAATACAGCCTAGCTTTGCCTTTCAAATTCTTAGCCTTTGTCTTTAGAAAACCTGAGATCCTGGGTCTTCACTGGATGGATGGGAAGGCGGACTTATGATGTGGGCCTAGGTGCCAGGACAGGACTGCAGCCTTCATGGTTCAGCACACTTAATTTTGATCTTGTCTCTGTCTATCTCATGTGTTTGTGTTCTCAGATGCTGTGCGACTGGGAAAGTCCACATTTGGGAACATATGTGGTGACAAAAAACGAACAAAACAGGAAGGTAACTGTGTAAGATGATGACTATGGTAATTTGCTTCTCTATAGTAACTCCATTAATATCCCATAACACTTGAAAAAAGAAAAGAAATAATGGTATGGTGTAGGTGAATCCTGACCCTAGATTCTCAGTGCTATCTGGGCAGTTTCGAAAGTGCTTAAAACTTTTTTTTTTTTCAGAAACCATTGTTTTGCACAAGGACTTGCAGGAGACAAAGCATATCTGTATTTTTGTCACATTTCTTTTTATTCCTGTCCTCATCTATCTGCCACACCTGCCTTGCCACACATTTCAGAAGTCTACATAGATACAAAAATAAATTACTCATAGTACTCTAGGAGACTGACGAAGGAAGATCATGAGTTCAAGCTTATTGTGGGTAACTTAGCAACTTAGGGAGGTCTAGTTTCAAAATATAAAGAGCTTAGGATGTAGGTTAGTGTGAAGGCTTTGAGTTCAATTCACATTACCCCAGAAAAGAATGAATGAAAGAACGAATGAAGGAACGGAAGAAAGAAAGAAAGAAAGAAAGAAAGAAAGAAAGAAAGAAAGAAAGAAAGAAAGAAAGAAAGAAAGAAAGAAAGACACTAATGTGAAAGGGTGAACAGCACAAATAGCTAATGATGGTGGAATTTTGGGCACTGTGACAGGAAATAGGGGAAGTTCAGTGTGGGGAGATGTGGGGACGGCAGGGTTCCGGACACTTGTCCAATGACTCAGAGGCCAAGCCTACCCACTTAGCTTATTCACGGGGTCACTACTGCTCTTGGACGTGTCCCTTATATCAGTCAGTGCAGCTGGGCCAGGCCACGGCACGCCCACACCAGCCTGTCCACATACACCTCCTCCTCTGGAAGAAGCTGCAGTCCATGGAGGAGTGTCGTAGATTCCAGGATGGGACATCATAGGACTAACACTCTGACCCAACCAGGCTTTATCTGAGTGGGTTATGAAGGTGCAGACAGTTGGGAGCAGAGCTAGTTTCAGCTCCTTGATGATACATGAGCCTGAATGTGCCGAGTTAGAGATTCATCTTGTTAAAAAAAAAGTTGAAGGGCTGGGGAAATGGCTCAGTAGAATAAGTGCTTGCCTGGCAAGCACAAGGGCCTGAGTTCAAAACCCTGGTTCCACACACACATTAAAAAAAAAAGTTGAACTTACTCAAGTATTTATTCAACAAACCGTTTTCAGTGCATGTCAGGTATTTTACTGGTAGAGATCTACAGAAAAGGTCCACAAGTGTATTTATGAAATTTGTTACAAATAATGCAATCTAATGTTTAATGCTATAATGGAAAATGAATAGAACGTCAGAAAGCGAAGAAATAGAAATGATTGTGTGTGTGTGTGTGTGTGTGTGTGTACCTAACATAGGTATTAAAGTAGGAATTTCAGGGGGTTGTGATGAAATTCTGGAGGGCTTGTGAATTTAGATTTTTTAAAAAACTTATCTAAGGTTTTACTAACCTCTAGTGGAAATTTTCAATCGCTCTCAGCTATAAATATAGGCAGAAGTCATAGAAATATTAGCAGTTCTTGTGTCAGTCACCAAAAATAGAGAAAATATTTTGTAGGACATTATCTCTGACATATTTTTCATTACTTCAAAATCATGGTAATCTTTTTCCTACCTTTAGATCTGGTGATTGACTATGTCAATAAAGAAGTACACACATTACTACCGCACACAACTTTGTATTTATTAGCAATTTTACAATTTGGATAACTTTATTTTGATCATTGATTTCCCTTGTAATTTTATGTAATTTTATTTAACACATTTTGAAATAGTGTTTTGGGAAGGAGCCCGCAGGCAGCGCCTGGTGGATGAGGAAATCCATAGCACAAAAGGCCAAAGCCTCTGAGGTGGAGACGCAGAGGGCCTCAGAGCTGGAGCCCTGTGAGTGATGCTTAGAGGAGAAAAGGGGACTATGCCTTGGCTAATTCATCAATTTCTAGAGCATAACAATCAGAATGAGAAATCAGGCCCTATAAGGAGTCCCGGAAGTTGCAAGAGCCATCTTTCTGAAGGTTCATCTCCAAATGACATTTCTCTATGTGCCTGCGTATGAGTCACCAGCTTCGGCCAGCTCTTCTGGAAGGATGCTCCCACTCCTTTAGAGGCAGAGTGCTTTAAAAATCAAAGTTATTAATAGACTCTCTCCCACCTCAAGGCTGCAGTTCCTCCTACTGCCTTTCCAGTCACTGCCAGGCATCCTGCAAGGCTGGCTGCGTGGGGAGGACAGTCGGAGAGTCTGGGCTCGCTGACAGAAGCCTCGTGTGTTCTGTATCTGTGACATCAACTCACTATCCTGAGACCAGCAAGAGAAATGGAAGGCAATTCATCTGACCTTCCTTATTTGGCAAGTGAGAGCCATGTCACTTACCAACTACCTCACAGTTTGAAGTCGATCAGCACAGTTTATTTTGTTAAATCCTGGGAGTATCAACTTGGCATATGGTGGAAACATTACCAAGCTTTGCTAAAGGCAAAGGGTAAATGGAACCAGCTCCTGCTGGAATCACTTAGACCCTTAGTCTTAACCCACACCTTCGTCAGTGTTTCCTTCTCTCTGGCTGGTTACTGAGTGTCAGGCAGTGAATCCCATACAACTACTTTATACAGTATATAATTGAAGTTTTCCAAACAAGCAAAATCAAAGCCCTTTACAGTTACTGTTACTTCCTACAGCCCTAGTAATTTATCAGCCAATGCATTTCACAGTCATATGTGATATGGCCTGGCAGGAATATATTAATAATGATCAAACAGGTTGGTAAGTAGTCACATCAGTCTCCAATTGGAAATGACCCAAAATGTCAATCAACAGTAGAATAAATTAAATCATTTGTAGCATAAGGGTGTGATATAAGGGCAGCGAGAATGAACAAATTATTGCTACTGGCAAGAACATGTACCAATCTCATAATCAGAAAGTTGAGGAAAGAAGCAACTCAGTGACTGGCTCCACTTATGCCACGTTCACACACAGGCAAAGGCAGTCTGTGCTGCTAGAAATTACCACAGTCATTACCTGTGGGTAAGGAGCAGTGGATGGAAAAGGACAGGAGGGATTTCTGGGGTGTTAGTAAGAATTTTGCTTCTTGATATGGGTGTCAGTTACTCGAGTGGGTTTATTTTGTGAATATTTAAAGCTGTTCAATGATACTTTGTGACGTTTTCTATGTGTATGTTATACTTCAACAAAAATTAAAAGACAGAAACCGGGTACCAAAATGTTGCACGTGGCTTTTATTTTTAACACACGTGTCCAGCGTACACACCTTCTCATTGAAATTTGAAAAGAGTGTTAACAAATCTGAAATCTTAGCTAGGGTTTTGGATGATATGCAATTCACCAGGAAATAGCCTCTCTTGCTTCTCTTGTCTCACTGGATTATAATCGTTTTGATTGACATATTTGTTAATCTTAAATTGCAGGTGTCCTAAAATCAACCAGGATCTATTCTAATGACTTGTTAAAGTGACCTTAACTAAAGAGGGCTCTGCTGAGGCCTGCCCTGAACGGAGAGACTCCGCTTGCTGTGAGGAGGGGTTCCCAGCCAAACTGCTGCAATGGGGGCTTCCAGTAGCTCGTGCTCCATCCCCCTGCGCTGCGTGTAGCAGGGCGCTAAGTCTCCTAGAGGAAAGGAGCCCAGGCAGGACTTTTTATTTGCCTGCTTGGACAGAGCGTTTTTTCCTAATTGGTAGCCCCATGTGGGTGCTATTTTCTCTTCTTTTTAGAGACCCCTTTTCTACTGCTGGGTCGCCGTTAAATTGATGTGCTGTCCCACTCTCCTCCCTTAACTATTTTTACCTTCTCTTTTCCTTACACAGGAAGCTTCTGGAATCCATCTTCTTTCTTACACTTCTTTCTTTCCACTACACTCTCCAGAGCACAAGGCATCACCTCTGCTTTGTCGGGATAAAAGACCTTATTTGGAAGTCACAAAATCCCCATTTCTATTGTAAGGCAAGGTGTCTAGGAGAAGCCTAATTAACATTTAGTGAAGGAACTGCAGATTCTTGGTATTTCTTTTGGGTATTTTGCAGTTTTTCCCTTTCCTTGGGCTGAGTTATTGATTCTGATTATTAGTGTGCTGTAATGAAAAGAGCAGGTGCCGGGCTCAGACAGAGCCTGTGTCTGAATCCAGTGGGTAGCTCTTTAAATTCTGGGCCAGTTACTTACCTTCCATTTCAGAATCCTCAACTGTAAAATGAGAACAATATAAGGTTCCTTGCAAGGGATTGGGAAGGATTATATAAGCAATTGTATGTACCACCTATAACAATGTTTGCACAAGCATTGCCTATTGATTCATTGCCTCACTTATTCAGTAAATATCCTTATTGCTTCAGAAAAAACTTCAGAAACCAGGCTGCCTGGAGTGATGCTCAAAATAGAGTTCCAAATCTCTTGGAGCACAGAATCTTGGGGTGGGAAGTTACTTGTAATAATTAAACAAAAAACAAAAGAATTGTGATGGGTATTATAATAGAAACATGTGCAGTGATCGCTGTCATGTAGTTACTTGAGCTCCACTTATCTACTATACATGTATGTAATTCTATCAGTTTCTGTATGTTGTATGTATTTGCTACTAATGTTATTAGAATTCGCTATGGAAAAGTTAGATATAAAATTCAAAACTATACACAAGCATTGAGATGTTTACATTATGGTTATCTCTAGGCATGGAAGTTGGAATGAATTTGAAAATTTTATTTAAAAATTTCTATAATGTTCAAATTCTCTAGGAGTAAATATCATTTTCAAAAGATATTAAAATGCCTAAAGATAATTTTATGAACTAAAAATTTTGAGAGGTTAGATAAAATGGAAAAGACTAAAAGTCAAACCTGGCACAAGAAATTGGGAGTTTGACTACACCAAAAAGTTTTAAGGAAGTTAAAATGTAAACAACCACTTCTGCACTTGAAGCAGGTAGGCCCAAGTGGGTTTACAGGTGAGTTGTATCAAACTCTTGAAAAACAACAAATTCTTCTTTGTATTCTGTTATTCTGAAAAAGATAAAGTGCAAAGCTGCCAACTTCATTTTGTAGTATTGATACAACTACATGAACACACAATTTTAAAACAAAAGAAAATTAGAGCCCTTTTCTCCTATGCAAGTAGCTGGAGAAATCTCTTAAAATAATAGCTAATTGAATGCAGCAGTATGATGTAAAATAATATAGCTTGATTAGCATAATTAATCATTGGGATTTTGCCAATATAATTTGGAACATTAGAAAATGAAAAATGTAAAAATATGATAATTTTAATTGATGGAGAAAGCTATTCAATACTTTTTTTTTTCTTATTTACCTTTTTGAGATAGGGCTTCACTATGCAGTTCAGTCTTGCCTTGAACTCACTTTTTAGTTCAGGCTGGATTTGAACTTGCAGTGACCCTCCTGCCTCAGCTTCCCAAGTTCTGGGATTACAGGTATGCACCACCACACTGACTACTTTTACTTATTTATAATTAAAAACTCTTACAAACTGAGTAGGAAAGAATTTCTTTAATTCCCTTACATGAAAGATGGTCATATTTTAAACCCCTTCTTAGACATTATGTTTCATTAAGGGATTTTAAGTGCATTCCTATTAAAATGATAAATGAAGCAAAGTATTCCCAGTGTCATAAACCATTGCGTATTACAACCAGCAAGTTGTGCTGGAAATCCTCCCCATACTGAAGGAAAGCCAAATTAACAAGGAAAAAATAAGCTAAGTAATGGCGATGATGTGCTTAGCCACTAAAAATAGACAACCTAACAGTGAAACTTTAAGAATTTGATACCACAGGATCAAACTATAGGAGCATTTTGAACATCAGACAGCCATAAAACCTTTATTTTTCATATATGAAAAATAATAAACCACTGACGTAGTAGCAACAACAAATAAAGATA
>NW_004524698.1:4547276-4549090 GCF_000260255.1 Octodon degus
AAAAAAAAAAACAAAAGCAAAACAAAACACCTTCAAATAAATACATATGGGGCTGCAGAGATAGCTCAGTGGTCTAAGCACCAGCCTGGCAAACTCAGGGATCTGGATTTGATGCTCAGTACCACATGCTGTGCTGGCCCAAGAGTGCCCTGCCTGCCACTGGAACCAAGTGTGGTGGCGTATGCCTATAATCCCAGCACTGGGGAGGTTGAAATAGGAGAATCACTATGAGTCCAAGCTGCGTAGCAAGACCCTGTACCAAATAAATACATAAGTAAAAGATTTTTAAGAGATTAGAAATACATATAGCACCAGAACAAACCACCGAGACCCCAGTGGGGGTGCACATGCTACCCCGGCCTGGACAGGACCCCAGTGACCCAGGAAGACCCTGATGGGAGTGCATACAATGGGCTCGTGGGACCTGCAACATGGAAAAGTCCAAGGCAGTAATGAAAATGAGTTGACAGATGGTAAACTAAGTGAACCAACATTGCGCTCTGGCATACAGACAGGAGGAATAAAAGTGGGTATATGGGGGCCAAGTTTTTTTTTAAATCAAAGGATTGGGAAGAACCCCAGCAACAGAAGACTATTTCCAAGCCCAATATCCAGAGGCCAAGCTCAGCCCCAAGCGCCGGGAGATGGCTCAGTGGAATAAGCACTTCCTTGGCAAGCACAAGGGCCTGAGTTCAATTACCAGTTCCACCAATCCCCCCCACAAAAAAAATCAGCCCCCTACCCAGCACAAATTGCGAACTTGCCTGGAGTACACAGCAGATTTCTGGGATTGATTTGAACCTACCACAGAGTAGTGGACACCATGGGAATTTTACAAATTTTATTTTTCTTCTCTTGTCTAATTTCTTTTCCCTGTATGGTTGTTTCTTTTTTGTTCTGTTTTCTTCCATTTGTTTTGTCTTATTTTTTGTGGTTATTTTTGTTTTTTTCTCTTTTTCTTTTATGACTTAGTTTCTTATGTTTCTTTTTGTTTTCTTCTGTTCATCTTTCTCTCTTTTGTCAATTATCTTGCTTGATTTGATGATGTTTTCATGCAGTAAACATTGCTGCTTCTCTTTCCGGCCTGGTTGCCATGTATACTTCTTTGCTTTCTCTTCCATTCTTTCCCTCTTGTGTCCTATATTTTCCCCAAACTTGGATAGTCATACTTTGCCCTCCAGCCTTGCTCATACTATATTTGACCTCATTCACCTCTCTATCTTGCCTCCTTTTCCTCTTCTTTTAAATTTAATTTTATTCATATTATTATTATTTTTTAAGTATTTGGTTGTTGCAGGATCTCACTACACAGCTCAGACACATGGTGATCTTCCTGCTTTCAGTCTCTCCAGGGCTGGGCTTACAGGCATGCACCATTATGCCTGGACACTGGCTGGCTCAGTCCATTCTGGGAGCAGGGTTGAAATGACCTGTGGTGTCGGAGACTGTACCATGGTCCTGTGCTTGCCTAAGCTTGCCTTTAGTCCGCTGAGCTATCTCACTGCCAGCCCCCTCAATTCCTCTTAACCATCCAACCTGTACAACAGAGTTAAATCGCTCCATTTAAATGGGAACCATTCGGATAGATGATTGTTCAAAAAGAAGGGGGTGGTAAATGAAGGCAGGAGGCAGGAAAAGGAATGCTGTGGGACTGTCCTGCTTTAAGGTTGAACACAGATTTCTGGACTTAGGTGTAAACATAAGAATTATATAATTTCTTATGCCTATTTTAAAAATATATTCTAATTTTTAAATGTTTTTTCATCATATTCTGTAGGGACTTAAAGTTCAACATATCAATACTTGATGAAAAA
>NW_004524698.1:4549575-4551752 GCF_000260255.1 Octodon degus
CAGCAGAAAAGTATAAAAACAAAGTATAAGAAGTAAAGCCATGCTGTTAGGTTGAGCTGTAGGGGACTCAGGTTAACAATTTCTGACATTGACAGTGAAGCCGAAGACACAATACTATTATGTACTACTGGACTCATTTAGAATATTTTGCTGAGTTAACACACCTATAATATTTAAATGATGGAACTAAACAAAAAAAGGGGATACAAATGAATGTCCATTTTGTATCTGTGTATTCAAAATGGTTAGGATAGACATATAGTTACATTCTCTTAATGAAAAGAGGGATTCGTTCTAGTAGTGTTTGTAAGTAGGATATCATGTTACATCTTGTACAGCAAATAACCACTAGGAAGAATGTATGCAATGTGTTAATTATCAAAACAATCTTACCAATTTGTTTTGAAACTGTCTCATTGCTATTTGTTTCTCAATAAAATTATGGAAAAAAAGGGTGGATTAGCAGAAAAAATAAATAAATAAATGGGAACCATTGCATATGAATTTCTGCTATATGTTTGATTTTGTCAGGTAACTGTGGAATTTGCTCCTGTGGTTAAAGGTATCAAACAAATAGTTATCACAGCTTGTCAGTAAACAGGCTATGCTCAAGACTATTGTTACTTCTAACTGTACTACTTTATTTATTTATTATTTTTTATTAATTTTATTGAGAAACAAACAGCAATGAGATAGTTTCAAAACTGATTAGTAGAATAGTTTCAATAATTAATACATTGCATATTGTTGTCCTCATAGTGAATATTTGTAGTACAAGATGCAGATATGACATCCTACCCAAACACTATTAGTACAAATCTTTCTTTTCATTGAATTAAGAGAAAGCAGCTGTATATCTAACCTATTTTGTGTATACAGATACAAAATGGTCCTTCATTTGTGCCCCCTTTTTTTCTTTAGTTTTGTCAGAAATGGGTATTGCATTGCCATCTAATATTGTAGATGAGTGAATTCAGCAAAATAATCCAATATAGTACAGTAGTCAACAATATTAGCGGGTTATCCATAGTACTGGAAATGTCAGAAGTTGTTGACTTGAGCCTTTTACAGCTCAGCATATTACTATGGCTTTACTTTTTATAACTCGTTTTTATATTTTTCTGCTGAATAGTTAGGACCAAGATAAAGCAAAACCTATATAACAAGAAATGTAACTTTTATATCTGACAAGGTCGGTCAAATCCCCTCAGGATTTACCCTGAAACCCTGTACCACAGTTTGTAGATCCTTTGTCATTGACAGCCATGTGGATGAGTCACATCCATTGCTTGACCAATCTGCTCTCTGTGAGATCCTGAGAGAATGTTTTCTCTCCATGTGACTCTCCTTAGGCACATTCTACATCATCAATCACTTTCCTCCGTGGACCCATAATCTCCTTGATCAGAAAATTTGGGACACAACTGAGTTACATGATGTTACAATACAGTTCTCCGATGTCCTGAGTACTCACTGACCTTGGAAGGCTAGGGCCAAAACGTTGGCTGTCCTTGAAGCCCTTTTTTCCCCCTAATTTTTGGTCTGCAAACTTAAGTTAATAACCCTCCTGAAGAGAAGCTTAATGATATTATTACCTTATAGCATAGTCAGGTGAGCTTAATCTCACTATCTGTTTCAATATCAAACATATTAGACATAGCATAGAACAAGTATTTTCCATGAAGTATTGATATGTTAAACTTTTTTTTGGCTTTAATTTGCATTGCATTATTTTTATTTTTTTTCCTTTTTTTTTCTTCCATAATTTTATTGATAAACAAATAGCGATGAGACAGTTTCAAAACAAATTGGTAGGACAGTTTCAATAATTAACACATTGCATACATTCTTACTAGTGGGTATTTGTTGTACAAGATGTGACATGATATGCTATTTACAAACTCTATTAGAACAAATCTCTCTATTCATTAAGAGAATGCAACTATATATCTATCCTAACCATTTTGAATACACAGATACAAAATGGACATTCATTTGTATCCCCTTTTTATGTTAAGTTCCGTTTTAATATTATAGGTGTGTTAACTCAGCAAAATATTCTAAAAGAGTCCAGTAGTCCATAATTGTATTGGGACTTCCGCTTCAGAAGCAATGTCAGAAATTGTTAACCTGAGTCCCCTACAGCTCAACCTAACAACGTGGCTTTACTTCTTATA
>NW_004524698.1:4552215-4553359 GCF_000260255.1 Octodon degus
TTTATTGTTATTACCATACAACCTAGGCTGTTAAGCTTAACCTCACTATCTGTCTGAATATCCAACATCTTAGGCATAACATGGAACAGGTATTTTTTATCAAGAATTGATATGTTCAACTTTAAGTCCCTACAGAATATGATGAGAAAATATTAAAAAATTAGAATATATTTTAAAAATAGGCTTAAAAATTATATAATTCTTATGTTTACACATAATCCCAGAAATCTAACCTTTTTCTGTCTCTTGCCTTCCTTTACCACCCCCTTGTTTTTGAACAACCTACTACCCGAGAGACAGCACAGCAACAACTGGCATGTCATGATAAGCAGCCTATTACAAATTGCTATCTTCAGTGCAGTTGCTTAGTTCACAGGTGTCAGTATATATAGTTAATCAGGGTGAGAATTTTTCCAATTAACTACTAGATTCAAAAATATTCTGAAGATTCTCAGAATCATTGCCTTACTCATCTTCTATATATAACTGAATGGTTTGTCACTGTGATGTTTCCTAGCTCTTTTCCTTTCCCTCTCTTAATTAGTTAGTGCTTGAGTTCTTACTTTCCTTTTACTTGTATTATACCTTTCTTTTTGTATTTCTTCTTTTGAGTTCTTATACTAGGGAAACTATGTGATATTTACATATGTGTGTCTGGTTTATTTCACTTATGAGTATATCTTCAAGTGTCATCCACTTATATATAAAGGCTTTGAGTTTATCATTCTTTATAGTTGGGTAATACTCCTCTGTATAAAATACCACATCTTTGTCATCCATTCCTCAGATGATGGACATCTTGGTTGTTTCAAAGATTTGGCTATCACAATTGTACGGCTATAAACATAGACACACATATATCACTATGGTATGATGTTTTCAGATCCTCTAGGAAAATTCCCAGTAGAGGATTAGCTGGTTTAAAGGGGATTGCCAGTCTAAGTTTTCAAAGGAGTCTCCACACTGATTTCCATAACGGTTGCATCAGTCTACATTCCCACCAGCAGTGGAGAAATGTTCCTTTTTCCCCACAGCCTCTCCAACATTTGTTGTTGGGTGATTTCTTTATGATAGCCATTCTTTCTGGAATAAGATATCTCAGTGTTGTTTTAATTTGCATTTTGCAAATGACTAGTGATGTAGA
>NW_004524698.1:4555343-4567156 GCF_000260255.1 Octodon degus
GTGTCTTCTATTCTGTGAGAGTAAAGATTCTCAAAGTATCTATTGATAATTTTCTGAATTTCCACTGGATCTGTGGTAATTATACCCTTTTCATTCCTTATTGATTGTATTTGAAGTTTTTTCCTGATATGTTAAACTTTAAATCTCAACAGAATGTGAAGAAAACAAAGAAGAAAAATTTTTTTTAAAAAATAGGAATAATCAATTGCACATTTTTCACAGAAATTTAGTAATCTAACCATATACAGCATTGTAGAAAGACAGTCCTATGATATTTCTTCTTTTCCTTGTTTTAATTTATTACTCTTTTTTTTATAAGAAAACAAACATTTACTTGAGAGACAGTACGGCAGCATTTGGCATGACATGACAAGCAGTATGTATTTAGAAGACCAGAATGACAGACATTGCAAGCATGACTCTACTATTACACATTGCTATCTTCAGTGCAGTTGCTTAGTTCACAGATATCAGCATATATAGTTAGTCAGGATGAGAATCTTATCAATTAACTGCTAGTATCAAAAACATGCTAAAGAGCTGGCCAAATGGTTCAGCAGTTTACATGCCTGCAAGGAGGCACAGGGGCCAGGCATTCAATCCGAGGGCCTTCTGTGCTGGCCCTGCCCCTGGAGCACTCTTTTACAGCAATTGAGACTGGGCGTGGTGGTATGCGCCTGTAATCCCAGCTCTTGGGAGGCTGTAAACAGGCAGATCACTACAAGTTGGATGTAGTAGTGAGACCTTGACCACCCTGTAGATCCTTCCCTAAAAATACAAAAAACAACAAAACAAAAAAAAACCTGCTGAAGATTCTCAGAATCACTGCCTTAACCATATTGTGTATATAAATGTATGACTTTGCCCCTGCCCTGTTTTCTAGCTTTTCTCCTTGCCTTCTCTTTGTTGTCTAATCCTTAAGTTTTCATTTTCCTTTTAATTGTGTTATACCTTCCTATTTTTATTTCTTCTTTTGAGTTCTTAAACTAGGGAGACTATATGATATTTACACATGTGGGTCTGGTTTGTTTCACTTGTGAGTATATCTTCAAGTGGCATCCACTTAAATATAAAGGCTTTGAGTTTATCATTCTTTATAGTTGGGTAATATTCCTCTGTATAAAAATACCACATCTTTGTCATCCATTCCTCAGATGATGGACATCTTGGTTGTTTCAAAGATTTGACTATCACAATTGTACTGCTATAAACATAGGCACACATATATCACTATGGTATGATATTTTCAGATCCTCTAGGAAAATTCCTAGTAGAGGAACAGCTGGTTTAAAGGGGATTTCCAGTCCTAGTTTCTTAAGGAGTCTTCACACTGATTTCCATAATGGTTGCACCAGTCTACATTCCCACCAGCAGTGGAGAAATGTTCCTTTTTCCCCACAGCCTCTCCAACATTTGTTGTTGGGTGATTTCTTTATGATAGCCATTCTTTCTGGGGTGAGATGGTATCTCAGTGTTGTTTTAATTTGCACTTCATGGATGGCTAGTGATGAGGATCATTTTTTCATATATTTATTTGCTTCTTTAATTTCATCCTCTGAGAAGTGTGTGTTCATCTTGGATGCCCATTTCTATATTGGGTCTTTTAATTTTGGGGCCCTAATGTATTTTAGTTCTTTATGAATTCTAGAGAGCAGACCTTTGTCTGAGTTTTTGTTAAGATTTTTTCCAAATTTGTGGGTTGTCTTTTAATTTTGTTGGTAATTTCTTTTGATGTGCGAAAAGTTCTCAATAAGAGGAGGTCTCAGTTGTTAATCCTTTCAAGTATTACCCATGAAATTTTATTTTTGTTCATGAACTCTTAGCTTACCCCTATGTCTTCAAGAGTTCCTCCTACTTTCTCTTCCAAGAGATTTAGTGTCTCTGTTTTAATGTTTAGATCTTTAATCCATTTTGACTTTAGCTTAGTACATGGTGATAGACCTGGGTCAAGTTTTAGTTTTCGGCATGTGGAGAGCCAGTCTTTCCAGCACTATTTGTTAGCCTATCTTTCTTCCAGTAAGCATGTTCAATCCATTTGTCTAAGATAAGGTGTGTTCTTAGAGGCCTCTGAATCTTCTAATCTATTCCATTGATCCTCAGATCTATTTTGTTGCCAATACCATGCTGATTTTATCACAGTAGCTTTGTAGTATAATTTCAAGTCAGGAATTGTAATGCCTCCAACCTTGTCATTGTTGCCCAGGATTGCCTTTGCTATTCTAGGTCTTTTCTGGTTCCAAATAAATTTTATGAATGATTTTCCTACATCTGTGAGTACACTGGTGGTAGTTTGATAGGGATTGTATTAAATTTGTACAGCAATTTTGGGAGTATGGCCATCTTCACAATGTTGGTTCTTCCTATCCAGGAGCAGGGAATATTTTTTCATTCTCTGAAATCCTCTGCAATCTCCTTTTTCAGAGTACAGTAATTTTCATTGTCTAACTTTACTACTTGATCAAGTGTGGCATACTTGTTGTAATCAATTTTTCCCACTGTATTACAACACTGATTGTATGAGGTCAAAGCCATCACTGTAGTCCAGTATGAAAGGAGTGGGTTCTGAGCTAATTAGACAGCAAGTTTTCATCCTTAATACATTGGGAAGGTAGATTTTTGGTATAGATACAATGACCAAAAAAACACCTATATGTAGATACCAGAGGAAAGACATTTCCTAAGGAAACCTTAGAACTATGGATAAAGGTATTTTCCATAGGAAATCTACAAGCACTTGCACAGAAAACAAAACAAATAAAAATTAGAAAATAGAAAATGACAAGATACAGAAGGAAAATGCACCCCCTCCACCCAGGACAAATCCATAGCACAGTGAGACAGAGGAAACCAGAAGGCAATCAGTGGAACTTTCTGAAATGATAGCAACAGAAGTGAAAAAAAAATGGAAGAGGCTATAGAAAAAATAATATCCAAAGTGTAAAAACAAATGACAATCAAATGAAAGACATTAAAGCAGTCACAGGTATAAAAATAAAGGAGCCCAGGAAAACAATATAAATTATGCATCCTCAACATAGGAAAGAAATGGACTCACTAATAGATCCAAATGGAAATGCAGGACATTAAAAAAATCCATGAAATTATACTTAATAGATTGAATGAAGGTGAGGATAGAATATGAGATCTAGGAGACAGGATTGTAGCTAGCAACCATGGAAAAGAAGATCTTAAAATAACAAACCTATGAAAAATCAGCCCAACAACTATAAGATAAAGCAAGGAAGAATATCATAAGTTAGAATGGAGTCAGTGAGAAAGCTGAAGACCATTCAAAAGGCATAAAAAAAATCTCTTCACAGGGGGCCTGCCCCTTAGCTCATTTCTTTAAGTGGCTACTTCAACAAAGCAGTCAGGCTCAGGTTGCTGTGGTTCGATCCCCACAACTCAAGCCAGCCAAACCTGCCCTGAAGGCATTCAGAGCCTAGCACCACTCCCCCACAAAAAAATCTCTTCACAGAAATAATGTCAGAAAACTTTCCAAACATAAAAAATTTGACATACAAATAAATCAAGCATATAGAAGTCAAAATAGCCATAACAAAAATAGATCTACAGCAAGGCATAAAGTAATCAAGATTCCAGAAATTTAGCTCAAGAAAAGAATATTAAAAGAAACTAGAGAATAGAAACAAATCACCTATAAAGGAAAGTCCATCAGAATCACAGCAGACTTTTCAACACACACCATCTAATCAAGGAGAGCTTGGAGTGAAGTATTTCAAGTTCTCAAAGAAAACATTCTTCAAATCAGGTGGATGTACCCTGCGAAATTATCTTTCCAAATCAGTGGGGAAATAAGATACTCCTATGACAAAGAACAACTGAAGAAATTCGTGATCACCCAACCAGCTGTTCAAAATGCTCTGAAGGATATTTTAGAAAGAGAACATAAAGACTATAAGTGCAAAAACATCAATGAAAGAATCCACTGGGCAGGGAAAACAAACAGAAGAGATAACCAGGGAACTTACATCAGGAAAGTAATTTGAAAAGTATAAGCCAATGCATGTCAGTTATAACAATTAACATAAATAGTTTCAGCTCACCAACCAAAAGAAACAGACTGATAGAGTGGATCAAGGAGCAACATCCAGCAATATGCTGCATTCAAGGAACACATTTATTTAAAAAGAAATTCATAGACTAAAAGTCAAAGAGTGCAAGATAATACTCCATACTACAGGAACCCAAGGAAAAGTAGGGGTGCTTTTCTACTTGCAGACAATGTGAACCTCAAACAAAGACTGATAAAAAGAGACAAAGAAGACCACTATATGCTTGTCAAGAGAAAATTGCAAGAAGAGATAGCAATCATAAGTATATATGCACCAAATACTAGTTAACCTAACTACATAAAACAAATATTAAAGGATGGGACAAATCAAGTAATGACTAACACTGTTGTGTGGGACCTTAGTAATCCTATCTCACAAATAGAACAACTAGACAAAAAAAATCAACAATGACAAAAAAACTAAACCAAACCTGTAAATAAATGGACATCATTGATATCTACAAATTGTTCCATCTCACACCATAGAATATGGTCTTCTCAGTTGCACATGGTACATTTTTGACAATAAACCACAAACTAGCCCATCAAACATATGTAAGTAGAAGCAAAAGAACTGAAATTATCCCATTCATATTATCTGACTATAGCACGATGTGTTGGAATTGAACGCAAAAAACCCACAAAAAGTACATAAACACATGGAATTAAACACTTTCCTAGACAATAAATGGCTCACAGAGGAAACTAAAGAAGAAATTAAACACTATCCACAATTAAATGATGATGTTGATGCAACATGCAGAACTTATGAGAGGCAATGAAAGCAGTCATATGAGGGAAATTTATAGCAATTTATTCTCACATTAGGAAAACAGAATAAGCTCAAATAAACAATCTAATGTTAAGCTGCAAAGTTATAGAAAAATAAAAGCAAAGCAAACTCAAAGCTTGTACAAGGAAAGAAATTATAAAGATAACAGCAGAAACTAATACAGTAGAGACTAAGAAAAAATACAAAGAATCAATGAATTGAAAGATTAAATAACACAGATAAACTTTAGCCAACCTCATCAAAAAGAGAAAAGAAAAGACTCAAATTTAAGCAATTAGGAAATGAAAAGGGGGAAATCATAACTGATTCTGCAGAGACCAGAATATTATCAATACTTATGTCAAGAACCTGTATTTTAATAAGATGAAAAACACAAAGGAAATTAACAGATTCCTAGACACATATGAATTACCAAAACTGAATCAACAAGATAAAGTATTCTAAATATTCAAATATCTGTCAATTAAAAATATAATTAAAAATTTACCAACAAAAAAGCCCAGGTCCTGAAGGATGCACTGTTGAATTCTACAAGAAATTTAGAAAGCAATTGATGCTACTAATGGTGAAATTTTTTAATGGAATTGAAAGGGAAATGATACTTCCAGAATGATTCCTGGAAGCAAGTATTACCCTGATACCAAAACCAGAGGAGTCAACCTAAAAACAAAAGTACAGGTCAATCTCCTAATGAACATAGGTGCAAAACTCCTAAGTAAGATACTGGCAAACAGAATGTAGCAAGTCATTAGATTATACACCATGACTAAGTGGGATTCATTCCAGGAATGCAGGGATAGTTCAATATACACAAATCAAAAAATATGATACAATGTATCAACAGAGGAAAAAACCAAAAGTTAAATGATCATCTCAATAGTTGCAAAAAATATTTTGATAAAGTCTAACACTAATTTGTGATAGAAACCCTATAGAAAACTGAAATAGATGGTCTTTAGCTCAGCCTAATAGAAGCCATATGGGGCCAGGGAGATGGCTCAGTGGAATAAGCGCTTCCCTGGCAAGCACAAGGGCCTGAGTTCAATCCCCGCTTCCGAAAAAAAAAAGCCATATATGACAAAACAACAGTCAACATCATAAAAAATGATCAAAAAGTGAAACGTTTCACTTTAAAATCAGGAAGAAGACAAAGATGTGAACTATCGCCACACCTATTCAATATAGCTTTGGAAACATTAAGCAGAGCAATTAGACAAGAGAGAGAAATACAGGAACAAGGATAAGAAAAGAAGAAGTTAAATTACCACTATTTGTGGATGACAATACTTTACATAGATGACCTCCAAAACTCCATGAAAAACTTCTACATTTAATAAACAAATTCAGTAATGTAGCTAGTTACAAAGTCAACACTCAAAAACTAATAGCATTCCTGTACACAAACAACAAACTTATCAAGAGATAAGTTAGGAAAAACCATACCTTTCTTAATAGCACCCAAAGGTGAAATACTTAACAATCAAAGGAAGTAAAAGATCTATACTTTGAAAATTTCAGTACTCTGAAAAAGAAGATTGAAAAGGATATCAGAAAATGGAAAGATATTCTTTGCTCATGGGTTGGAAGAACCAACATAGTAAAAATAGCTAAGAAAATGGGCCTGTGTCCTATAAACTGCCAGGACTGAACAGAGGGTAAAGAAAAGAGAGGAGTAAAGGAAAGAAAGAGCTTTCTGCTTAGTTGACTGTATGGACCAGGTAACAGTGCCCAAGAGAGACAATGGAAAAAGAAAAGAGAGATAATGGAGAAGAAAGAGGCACTGACTAATGGATAATGAAGATGTTTCCTCTTTCAGGCTTGTTAAGAATTATCTATGTGGGCCGGCCAGAGAGCTCAGCAGACTTAGGCGCCCGCTTAGGTAGAACTAGTGACTGGGGTTTGATCCGGGGCAAGCTGAGATGGTGAATGAGACTGGGCATGGTGGTGTAATTCCAGCACTTGAGGCTGAAAACAGGAGGATCACTATGAGTCTGATCTGTGTACAGTGAGACTCTATAGACCCTGTACTAAATTCATAAAAAAGAATTATCAATGTATGAATACACTGATGGAAATAGCAGACGTCTAGTGAGTATGAAATTCTCTATCAAAAACATTTCCCTTTACTTCAGAGTTTGGAAAGGACAGAATCTTAATTTATAATTTTCCCAAACTTAAATTGTTCACTACCATAGTTTGAAGAGAATATTAATTCCTTTTCAGTAGTAAAAGAATGAATAGTTAGTCCTGGAAAGCAATCTGGTGAGCAGGCAGAAGGTCCCCCCGCATACACACCAGACATGAATAGTTAGTACTGATTTTCAGATTATCACCACTTTTTGCTGTACTTAGGAGCTGAAGGAGCATATAAATTCTACATTTTCCAGATTAACTGGAGGTAGTTTATAAAAGTAACATAAAAAAGCATAAGGACATCATTTTAAATTTTTGTTTACTTAATTTATTTTTATTTTTTGGTATATGGTCTCACCATGCAGTTCAGACTCATAGTGATCCTCCTGTCTCAGCCTTTCCAGCACTGGAATTACAGGCATGCATCACCACACCAGGTTTGGGGGTTGGCACAGCATGCAGTATCATGAATTGAACCTGGGTCCTTGTGCTTGCCACGCAGGGACTTATACTACTGAGCTATCTCCCTAGCCCAAGGGCATCATTTCAGACTGCAAAGATGATCTATTTTAGTGTTGGAAACACCAGAGTTAAATATAAGCTCTGCTATTAGCCCACAATACATGGCAGAACCTAATGGGATTAATAATTACCTTTTGGGAACGTTATTAAAATCAAATAAAACCATATATATTAAGTATAGTAGATGTTCCACAGAGGGTAATTATTTTCTTCTTCTCCTCTTTATCCTCCTCCCCTTACTTTTTTAACTCTTAGTTCTTACTTTTAAATCTTGCATAGTACCTGCACCATCACAATGTGCTAGAAATTATGCAACCCACACATGTAATTTTAATTTCTAGTAGCCACCTTAAAAACCAAAAAGAAATGTTACATGACTTTTAATGATATATTTAATTTAATCCTGCATATATAAAATATTATCCTGTTGATATATAATAAAAATAAAGTTATTAATAAGTGTTTTACATCTTTTTATGCTAAATTTTAACAGTCAGTGTTTAGATGTGTAGTTGCCACTTGGACCACAACTCAGTTTGGAAAACCATGCTTCAAATGCTCAAAAATCATATGCGCCTCTCACTTCTGCATTGAGTGCAGGTCTAAGTTCAGGTTACTTTTCAAAATCCTGCATCATTTAAAACTTATCTTTAAAGTTCATGAGTTCCTCTGTGTCTTTCTCAGGTCTTATCATGAAGATGGTGTGACATTTTATTTCCTCACTTCACTCAGAAGAGATGAGTAACAGGAATGGAGGTTGTGTCATCACAGAAGATGGTAAAAATGAAAATTAAATTAAATGTAAGTTAATTACTTTATCCTTCTATTCTTAAAGTGAAAAAAAATTTTTTTGAAGCAGGATCTCACTATGTAGTAACGAATGACCCCAAACTCACAGTGGGATCCTCTTGCCTCAGACACCAAGTGCTGGGATTACAGGAGTGCAGCACCATACCTGGTCACTTCACTCAGTAGAACAATCACTAGGCCTTAAGTGTTTCTGGTAAGAAGTCTTTGACAGCGCTTCCTCCTTTACCCTCCGGTAACTAGTTTGGGAAGTTATGGCGACAGGCTGCATGTCCCTTGAGCTGGGAGTACAAGGAAGCAGTTTAACTCAGTGTGTGTGTGTGTGTGTGGGTTGTGGTGGTGGTGGTGTTGTTGTTGGTGGTGGTGGTGCAGGTTTTCTATTTCTTCCCCTTGGTGCTTAAAATATTAGCTCTAAACCAAATTATACCTTCCCAAGCACCATAGGATAGAAGGACTCAGGTTTTTCCATTTGACTTCTGCTCACGTGCCATTAAGACACAGTCTCTCCTTTTGGATTTGGTTTTGAATGGGGCCAAGAGGGAAAAAAAACACAGTAAGCTATGGTAGCCACATGTTGGGCATGACTAGTACTAACAAAAACTAACAACTCTTCGAACAAATGAAAATACATAAAATTATTACATTTTCCTTTAATATCTAGAGCAATATTCAGCTCACATGGGACTCCTTTTTCAGGGGGGAGGATGACCAGATGACTTCTCTCAGATCTACTTCAAGTCTATAAATCTCGTCTTTTTTGAAAAGTAACTGTGTAAGAACTTTTTTATAATAAGATATTTTTTTGAAACTTTGATCTTCCATATTTACTATTTTAAAAAAATGCATTTGATTTTTTTTTTTTTTTTTTTTTTTTTTTTGCCAAATTGCAGCAGGGCAACAGCGATGTGCTACACATTGCAGCATGCAGCCTATTTCGATGTTGAAGAACCCGGGAGCCGTAGTCCTCACATCCTTGCTGTGATGTGGCCTTCCAGCAGCTGACTCCACTGTGCCCTAAAGGGGCTCCAGGGAGCAGACAACATGGAGTTCAGGCTTTGAGTCTCCAGGTTCCCCGGCTAAGGACGGCTCCATGCCATGTCTTCTCACTCACCAAGGGACTCACACAGGCCTACAGATTGCTGGAAGAAATGACATACAAGCACAGACGGAGAATGAGCATCCTAATGAAGAGGGGACCAATTCATGAGTTTGATTTTTCATGCTTGGAGTTTTGGGGACACCGACTAGCAATAGGGAGATGGACCAATAGCAAAGAACCCCACATCACCACACTCTGTCCCCATTCTCTGTCCTTCCCACTCCTGACACTTTGGACATTTCCGGAGCAGCAGGGAATTCAGCCTGCCATGTGCATCGTAGCTAAAAGGGAAAAACACAGAGCTCCAATGTGTGATGCTCAGCCTGAAAGGAACCAAGTGTCCTCTGCTAAACAACACTTGAGGGTTTTTTTTTTTTGTTGTGCTTTTAATGAAGGCATTAAACTGACCTTTTTTTGAAACCGGCTAGACAGGGTAAACAAGGAGAGATCTTGTTTTCCCTTCATCCTGGAAAAATAACATTTCTTCTTTCCAGCTCAGTACAGTTGACTGAATTGGAAAGGAATCTATTTTCTCTGGAAAGATTTATTTGCTCAACAGTTGTGTTTTTGTATATATGTGTGTGTTGGCAAGAGCTGATAGCTTTTCCAGGACAACGATCATCTTGTTCACAGTTTGAAGGGGCCTAAGAGTTGATGAGGGAATTTAGTGTTAGGGGGGCCTTTTGCAGACTTCTTTGTAACGTTTTGTGCAAACTCTGAAGCCTTTTCCAGTTGCCAGAGTGTCAGGACAGTGAGGTGCCTGCACTGGCACCACATCACTCGTCCATGAGAAGGTAAAATTTTGTCTGATTTCTTCACCTTTCTGAAGGCAGCCTTAGCATGTGTCAATCAGAAATCTGTTAAGAAACACCTGCAATCCTATTTTTCAAATATATAAATTGCTTCCCAAAAAATGAGACAATTTTTAAATAAAGTCATGGAAAAGCTGAGTAGAATTTCCTCCTTTCCCTACAGCCAGACTTCTACCCAGGACACTGGTTCCAGGATTAAGGGAAGAACAACATGCTAATTTTCTTGAAGCGAAATTGGAAAAAAAACTTATAGGAATTGCTTTGTCCCTCAGTTTCCTGGGTCTTTGTCTACTCAGATCCACTCAAGGAGATCAGGTCCCCTTGGAGACTTTAGAGCAAATCTTTCTTACTTTATAGAGAATGAATTTATTTTCCATTTTTTCCCCATTGTGTGCCAGGTATTGCTATAATATAAAATAAAATTGCACATGTTGAGATTTTTTTTTAAGAACCTTTCTTTTGAGGTGAAAGACCTACTTCTTGTCAATTCAAAAAAAATTAATCTATCTATTCTAACACTAGAAACAAGACTTCTCTTCAGCTGAGTTCCTTCCTTTCATTTTCCTGTCCCCAAGCCTCTTCTTGCTGAGCCTCACCAACAGCTCTGCTGGCTGGCGCACAAGTGACTTTTCACTCAGCTGGCCTTAGGCTTGCCAGGTGTGCCTGGCCAATGTAAAGGAAAGGTGTTTTTCCTTTTAGCATGAACGTTAAAACTTTTACCACATTTTCCAACGCCCAGTGTCTGTTTTCAAGGAAGCACAAACTGGCAGAAAAGAAAGGAGTATGAGATTTCTCCTTTGTAGATGTTGGCTGCCAGCCTTTCAGTGCATTTAATTTAGCAAAAAAGCACATAATTAAATGAGAGGAAAGCATAATTTTTCTTTGATGGCAGAATGGTTTCCATGAGGAGAGACTGGTGGATGATGTCTCTTCTCAAGTGTTGCTGGAAGATTTGACAGTGGCCAGACTCCTCTTGCAGGCCCAAGCTGTGCACACACCCAGGCAAGGGAGCACTTGGCAAGGGCCTGCTTCTTTGTAAGTCTGCCCCTTCCTGAGGCACTTTGAGCCTTTATAAATTAATTCCTAGTGTGAGCCAAAGTCCGTGTATTTGGCATAACTAGAAAGTTCCCTCACTTCTTTTGCATTTTGCTTTCCCCCAGCTGATGGACAGTTAAAACTCAGTGTGGGCTAAATGAGTTTTGTCTTTGTTTTAAAGTTACATTCAGCAATTCTTTAAGATTAAAAAAAAGCACCAATTTTCAGTAGGCTAAAACATTTGAATCACTGAATAATGACCCATTAGTTACTTAAGTGAAACTATCTTATCAAAATTGTTTTCTGTGAATCAAATGAAAGTAGTATATAGCTTCCCCCCCCCCAAAAAAAAATAGCACATGGAAGATAAAAAGGAGTTGTAGGATTCTAAAAAATCCCTTTATTTATGTGTAAAAAGATATCTTTAAATTTAAATTTTATACCTGTTCCATGTTATGCCTAAGATGTTTGATATTCAGACAGATAGTGAGGTTAAGCTTAACAGCCTAGGTTGTATGGTAATAACAATAAGCTTGT
>NW_004524698.1:4568356-4576339 GCF_000260255.1 Octodon degus
GGAACTTAACAAAAAAAGGGGATACAGATGAATGTCCTTTTGTATCTGTGTATTCAAAGTGGTTAGGATAGATATATAGTTACATTCTCTTAATGAATAGAGGGATTTGTTCTAGTAGTGTTTGTAAATGGAATATCATGTCTGCATCTTGTACAGCAATTAACCACTAGGAAGAATGTATGCAATGTATTAATTATTGAATCTGTCCTACCAATTTGTTTTGAAACTGTCTCATTGCTATGTGTTTCTCAATAAAATTATGGAAAAAAATAAATTTAAATTTTATATTTAATGGATCCCTAAAAATATTAAAGTTGTACAACTTTGGGTTGCCATGTGGTTATTTTGATAATTTGTATATTTTTGTAGCATTTAAGTGAAAATAAACATATTTGTGTCCTCAAAAAAATAAATAAATAAAGTTATCAAGCATAGGAGGCCCAAGAGAAGGCATCTCTGGGAAAGAGCACATAGCTCCGAGGGCAAGATTCCCATGTTTTTATCAGTCTACTTTTTAGTTGATGCTGCAGAGTGAGCTCCAGGCCCCGCACACGCTAAGCACATGCTCCACCATTGAGCAACACCTGCAATCTTTCCCAATCTATTCCCCAAGTAGCTTTCATCCTTGATATTAAATAAACATTGATTAGGAATGCTGTTCATGAGGTAAAATAAAATAAGAGAGAAGAATGTGGGATGCAAGGATTAAAGTGTGACTGAGCATCCAGGAGACCTGTATGGAATTTCAACTTTTAATAAATACCTTTTACTTTTTTTGTAGTGCTGAAGATTGAGCTCAGGGCTGAGCTACATCCTTTCTCAGTGTTAAATTTTTATTTTGAGACAGGGCTCACTAAGTCACTAAGTTGCTCAGGTTGGACTCAAATTTGCCATCTTCCTACCTAGGTCTCCCGGGCTGCTGGGATTATAAGCACACACCACCGTATGCAACTTCTAAGTTATTCTTCAGTTGCAAGAAGACCTGCCCAGTCAAGCAGCAGGTCTTTCTCTGTCATGGTATCTTCTTTGACTTACTACCCAGAGATGCCCCTGAAGTTCTGGCCACTTCCCCTAAACACACACACACACACACACACACACACACACACACACACACACACACACACACACACACCAGTACCCTTTCTCTCCCACCCCCATGGTGCTGAGACCCTTCCCATGTCACTGCTTTTCTTCTGTCACTTCCTATCTTTTCACTCCTGGCCAGTGACCTCAAGAGTTGGAGAAAATTAAACACAGCTTCCTCACCAAGAAGCAGGCAATTTCTAGAATGAAAATCTCTGGAATGCAACATCAACTCAGGCTCATGAATCCTGCCCTCTGGACTTTCACATGTAGGACCAGAATCAGTTGCCTGCAGAAGAGGGAAAATTAAAGTAAAGTGCAAGAATCTGTCCCCTAAGAGTAAAGGCTACTTGTTCACAAACATGCATGACGCATTTGCATTGTGGACAACATTGATATAATGGAAGGGGGTAAAAATAGACTATCTGAGCACCGGGCTTGAGAATTTCTCTTTGGCAATGACTAAAGCAGGAAATGCTCAGGAAAATTACAGGGATAGTGAAGAGTAAAGGTGGGTCTGAATTGCTATGTGCGAGAAAAGAAAAGTGCAAATCCTTCACTTATGAGGATATATGAGTGGTGGATGGGAGGAGGAGTGAAACACCTGGCATAGGCCCCACCTGTTAGAAAAATTAGTGGCATTCATTTTTAATTGTGTTAACTTGTTGATATTTCTATGATACAAACCTTTTTATTTATTCAAATCTTCAGTGAAGCACATGAATTACATGTAAATTATAATAAAACACATAATGTGTGTGTGTGTGTGTGTGTGTGTTGTTTGTGTATGTGTTCATGAAAATCAAGGAAAGGAATTGATTTTCAATACCTAGATATTCATGTTTGAGAAAGTCTAAGACAATGAGAGAGACCCACATTCTACATACAGATTCAATATTTCAGTGGAAGGAATAGGACCTTGACCAGCAACATCAATATCACACTTTCCTTCTCTGATTTAGAGTCCAGGAGGCCGAAGGGATACCAGACCCCCTCCAATGGAAGTGGAGCAATTCATTTGAGACTCAGAGAACAGATTTTGTTTGTCTTGAGTACTTTAGTTAAATTAAGAGATTTACCAAAGTAGGGGGAAAGTGGGTGGGCAGACATTTTTTCTGACTTGGTTTGGGCAATAAAACTAAAACAAAAAGAAATTTTAAACTAATGTCCTTTAGTTTGTACAGAAAGAAATCCTGAGGCTGGCCTGATAGCTCAGTGGACTAAAGTGTCTGCTTAGGCAGAGCGCAGTGGCTGGGGTTCGATCCCTTGCACACCGTGCCAGCCGCACTCCTGGCGCATTCTGAGAAGGTGATGAGACTGGGTGTGGTGGCACATGCCTGTGATCCCAGCACTTGGGAGGCTGAAAATAGGAGAATCACTGTGAGTCCGATTTACATAGTGAGACTCTTTAGACCTTGTCTTAAATACGGAGAGAGAGAGAGAGAGAGAGAGAGAGAGAGAGAGAGAGAGAGAGAGAGAAATCCTTGTCTTCTTTCACAAAGATTCATGGCTCATAGGCATAGGCAACCCTCCAAAAGTGTATATGTCATAAACCCAAATTTGACAAAGGCTATAATAGAGCTTATGATTTCAGCTTCTGGAACCAACTTCATGAATTTGAACCTGCCTTTTCATAAGTGACCTAGCAAATTCCCCAGTCACTCTGTGCTTCAGTCTCATCTTTAAAATAGGAATAATTATAGTTTCTCATTCACCAGTTCCTTGAGAAGACTGAGTAGATGTGCAGAAAGCACTGAGAAGCGTAACAGTATATACCAAATCTGAATCATTATGTCCTCTCAGTAAAAGACACTGGGAAAATAATTTGTGTGCAGCATTCCCCCAACAATTAATTTAGCTTTTTAATCTGTGTACAATCCTTCCTCCTATTAATTCTCATAACAGTGTAGGCATTACTAAATCTATTTTCTGAACTGACAACCAAGGAAAGTAATTAAATTGCCTAGGGTCACACAACTGGTTAGATGCAGATGCTTTTGTGGACCATTTGTTCTGTAAGTTTACACAATGAAACTATAAGTACTGGTTGGAACTCATGAGAGAAGTGTGCAATATCCTAGATAGTATTTAAATAGAAATTAAAAACCACACAGGATATAGCTTTGTGCAGTGCAATAGCTCAGCCACATTTTAAATGGGAAGTGGTGTGATGGTCACTTCTCAATGTTTATTCAGTTACTGCTGGAATCTTCTAAAACAATTTCAAGAATAGACATAGCCACTATATTAGATATATTCAAATTAATTTGAATAGAAATAACTTTTTTTTTCCTTAAAGCTATGTCTAAAGCAGAAGTTCCTTTACTTCAGTGGAGCAGTTTGGCACTCCTGGTTTATTGGAATTCAGGTTTTATGCCACTACACGGGTCTGTTGTTCATCACAGTTTTCAAGGTGGACTGGGAAGTCCAAAAGAGTCACACCTCACTGAGTGCCTCTACTGCCGGCATCATGCTAGATGCTTGGCCTCAGTCATTATTTTTGATCTTTACAACCAGCTTCCGAGGTGGTATGCATTTCTTCTTTTTGGAGATCAGGAAACTGGGGCACGGAGAGGTTAGTTAACTTTCTCTGCTCCCAAGACTACTAAATAGGGCACCAACTTTCAACCCTACCTATGACTATTTGATTCCAAAGTCCATTTTCCTTTTAGTTGAAGATTAAATCAAATTCAAAGCCTGAGTGAATTATTATGGGACTCCAATCATTAATTTACACTTATGTGTAAAAGAAGAGGCTGAAGTTCATCTACTTCCAAATCAGTGCCAGACAGGCTGAGAGAATACAGAGGGCTCTTAGGCCCAAATATCCGAGGAGGACCTGCAATTCGATGCAACCATTTCTTCTCAATTCATTCAACTCTCTTCAATACTATTCAAAAAATTTCACAGGTATTAACCCCTTAAACAAGCGGCTCCTTGATCTTTCCCATGTGCAATAAGGAACATGCTTTCTTCTAGTACACCATATACCTATAGATGTTCTCAGGGTTATGATAGATTTGCTGTCTGCACTGCCTTCTCTCTTACTTTTGAAGGCTTGTCAGAATGCATATGTGTCCTGCATAGTTGCTGGACTCATAATTTGAATTTATAATTTTCTTTGTTTGTAGAAAATAGTACCTTATTTTCCCACTCTAGCACTTTTAGCATTATTCATAATAAACTATCTACAAGAAGCCAAAGAGCTGCCCCAAGGCATGTTGAAAGCCTAGATGACACAGGTGTGGAATGGATACCTTTCCACCCCCTTACAGAAGAGCACCTCTGCATTTTCTTCTTGTTCTCGTTCTCCATTTTTTGGTGGAGCCTCTGTGCTCACCTGGTTGTCCAGGTCTTGCCTTTCATCTCTGGGACATTTCAAGGATCGCTTCACACTTCTTTTCCGTGTTGCCTTTTTCCTGTCCTTAATTCAAGTGGGCCTTCTCTTACTTGCAGATGATTATCTGTCAACTTGTTTCCTTCTTTTTTCTTTCCTTTATAATCTTTATCTTTTATTATTGCCAAATGAGTCTCCCCAAAATATAGTTTAAATCCATGTTATTATAACAAAACTCTAAATAATTTTGCAGATCGAATACAAACTCATTCCTCTTTCCCCTAATAAACTTAGCCATCTGATCCTAACAAGCATTCCAATCTTATCTTCCACTCCTTGTGCCCTACACCTCAGCTGGCATTAAATGGCAGTGGCCCTATAGCAGCAGAGACCAGCAGCCATGGTGTCAGTTGCTGGCAGTCAGCATTAACTGATGTTGACCAGAGGCATCAGGGCTGTTGGCAGAGCTATACTTTGGCATGGTTTCAATCTGAATGGAGCAAAAGAACCTTCAACTGATTGTAACAGTACCATTAAAAGTAGAAAAGTTTCTATATATTTCCTAAACACCTAGGAGCTTATATCTTCTGCAGTTTTAATATGGTCTTGCTTGGTGAAATGAGCTTGAATATGATATTATTAATTACAATGAAAAAGGAAGAGAAGGATGGAGGAGGAGGAAAAAGAGGAGGAGGAGGAGGAGGAAGAGGAGGAGGAGGAGGAGGTTTTGTTCCCCATGTTCATCTGAAATTTGCTTCCTTGGAATTCAGTCCCATTAGCATATGTTGATAGACTACTATGTGAAAATTGTCTCATTTTATATACAGAGCTAATTTCCTGACTCAAAAATCGCCTACTTGCCGGCCTTCTCCACCATAGGCAACACACTCACCTCACAGATTGGGAAGGACAAAGGCTTTCCCTGAGCCTAGCCACTCAGCAGCTTCTCTGAACTTCTTTGAGCTCTATGTTAAGCACTGCTCCCCAGGTTGTAAGGATCCATTGGTTCTCAATGTACACCAGAAAAATAGCAGCAGGAATGAAGAAAAGATAGACAAGAAGACATGAGCTGGGTTGGGTGGTGGCTCATCTGTCTGGCTGGCAAATGCTCCCAAAAAACAGTAGGAGTGTTTATTTATATCTTTGCAAAGTTATAAGACACAAGGTTTCCTGGTGACTAACAGCCCACAATGTCCAGGCAGGATGCTTTTCTCAAGACTGAGGTAACTTGGTTGCTCTAGGCAATGAAGCCTCATCCTGCTCTCCCACATAGGATCAATTTCCAGCATTACTGGCTCCCAAAACCAGGTGAGTTACTTGAAAGGCTCTTTCAACAATCATCTCTAAGTCCTACTTTAATGGTATATATAGGGTCACTGAAAGATTTATTGGATTTGTATATTTGCAACTTCTGGGGGTCAAATGTAGAAAGGTTTATTTTTCCATCTACACACAAAAGTGTATCTAATTAAATCTTCAAGTATTTAATAGCTATCCTATCTCCTATGAGTCTTTGAAAAAAAATCAGTTACTTTTTTACTTATTATTATTATTTAATGTATTTGGTTGTTGCAGCTCAGACTCAGGGTGATCCTCCTGCTTTCAGTTTCCCCAATGCTGGGATTACAGGTGTGCACAACTGCACCCACCCGGACTCTGGCCAGCTCAGCCCTGTGCCCTGGGGAATCGAACCGCAGTCCCTGCACTTGCCTAAGCTTGCCTAAGCAGACACTTTAGTCCACTGAGCTATCTCACTGGCCCCTCAGTTACTTTGAAAATAAAGAGTGGGGAGACTGATAGAGGATTTTAGATGAAATACCAGAACTTAGGTGTAACAGGTGTTTGTGTAGAAAGAGGAGTAATTTATTTCAGACTTGTTGGATAATATAAGTGTTCATCACAAGAGGAGTGGAAGTTTTGTTTGTAAAAGCACCTGGAATACGTTAGTCTTACTTGTCTTCCTAGTTAGACTAGTAGCCAGAAGACCTACCTTTGTTTACATAGAATAATGATGTGTACTAGACTTTGTTGTGGGTAGTTGCTATGCAAGTGCATTTATTGCCTGGCACAGTGACCTGCCAAATCCACTGATGGCTTCCTCTCGAATGCCATTACCCTCCATATGCTGACTTCCCACCTGGAATTTCTGCATGGCCACAAAGTTTATTGCTCACCTCTCCAAAACAAGACCTGCACTGCCGGAAAGGTAACTCTTCCTTCTGGAATGTAGCTGTAATCATGTTCCTGACCCAATAGTATTAATTTCTCCAACTCTTTTCCCTAAAAGACTCTCCTAAACTCTGTATAGAGATGTTCACATTAATGCATCCCCCTTTTACTTATTATTTTTGGTACATACTTCAGTAATAAAACTTACAGCATGTTAGTTCTTTAAATTTCTTCCCCATCTCCAAGATAATATTTTGCATTTTTATTCCCAGTGCTTATTGCAGTGCCTAAAGCCCAGCTAGTATATATTGTCTTGTTTTAGAAATGAACACAGAGAGTAAGTACAGCTTTCATGACATAAAACTATGGCTGCCATATCTTGACCTGCCCTGCCTCTCCAGCTCGCCTCTTTCTGAGTCTCCTCTTTTGCAAACCACCATGTAAACCCATCCCTTTGCAAGTCTTGAATTCCTCCCCTTGATGACTCTGCCCAATTTATTGCTCCCACCTGTGTGGCATGTCCCTTTACTCTGCTTGTTGAAATCTTACTCACTTTTAAAGAGACAGTCCAAGTAATCCTGCTCCACGAAGCCAGCCCATCTCAATCAATCTTTCTCTGGCATCATTGATAGGATACATATTTCATGACCTTATATGTTTAATTTCATTTTCACTTCAGCCTTTGAGGGTAAAAAGAGGCCAAAGAGATGCTGAGAATATTTTGTAGAGTGAAAATAATATTCTTTTTGCATTATTGTCATAGGGCTCTGCTGACTTTGCTGCACACAGTCCTGTTCAAGTGTGTAGATATTGTTGCTTATTAAGTGATAGAAAGCAACATGATAGGCCGTGAGAAAATGGTAAGAACTCCATCAAGCCTAAGTCCTTCCTTTACTGACTTTCCTAAAGAAGAGTAGTGAGCCCAGATACATAGCTGAGAGCTTCCCAGCTCATGTTCCTCATGGGGTTGGCTTATAGGTGTTGGGGGAGAAAGATTTTCCACATCCCTCCAAGTGTCTGGGCCACATTCCAAGTATCTGGAATTGCACAAGCCTCCAGAGACAGTTGCCTCTGAGTGTTATCCAGGTTGCCTTCTGGATATCACAGGTGAGTCCTGTTATGAAAAAGGTTGGGGGACTCTTGATATAAATAAGGGAAAACCTATTTCCCTTATTTAAAAACACAGACATACAAACACTCAAATATCAAATGTCTCCCCTAGAATTTGACAACTGATCTGTGGGCACAATATAATAAGCCAGAAGCCTAAACTCAGGAGCTATATCCTAAATCCTTCCTTTATATCTTTGTGAATTGAAGCAAATCATCTAAAGTTTCTGTGCTTCTGCTTCTTTCTGATTTCTTCCTCCTTTGGAGACTATTATATATAT
>NW_004524698.1:4578154-4591994 GCF_000260255.1 Octodon degus
TCCTGAATCAGCTGGGTGGGTCTTGCCTTTAGCCTCTTTTCAGGGAGTTCTGCTGAAGGGTTCGGTGCTGGGCCTGCAGCCTGGGTCAAATGAGGATCCGCGGGCCCTGGGTCATTTCACTCACTTGCCAGGCCTGTGTTCTCGGTCCGTTCAGGATCCTGTGGAGACTATTTTCTTTAGACTGTCTTCATTTAGGATTAGGCAAAAGCCACTATCTGAGATTTCCAGTACCTTTCTCTATTTTGGCCAGGGCAATTCTCTGCAGTCTCTTCTGGACATTGAGGAACAGATGGGTCTCCCCTGGGACCCTGCTGCTGTCAAGGGTCTGAGCACTCCTGGACTAAATGGCATCCATAGGCTCTTGTGATGTTTGCGTCCTCCACTCTGTGGAAAATGGTTTCTTTTTACTTTGTGAAAAATAAGCAAATTAAAATACTTTGTCCCAAAACATTCTGATTCTTGAAAGACACTGTTTTTCCTAAACTGGTAGCTTGACTATTTTGCATTCTGAGGAAGTAGAGGCACTGAGTGGGGTATAAGCTTTAGTAACATGGGTGTTCAATTCATCCAGTCCAAGGGGGTGGCTCTTCCTAGAACAAGAACATACATATTTGTGGTAGGCATGAGATGTCATAGATTTTTATCGTCAAGTTGTTTATTTCTCCTCCTCCTAATTAAATATTATATATCTGTGGCTGATTTTTAAAATTTTAATCTCTAGTATTTGTGTGATTCATCTTTAACTCAAGAAATCACTGTGATGGCAACTATAACACTGCTTACCTACACAGTCCAGCTTAGGTCTTATTTCTATTGATTGTTTCCAACTGTCTTTGCACTTTGCATGTGGAGCACCATCTCTCTGCCAGCACCTTGCTCTACCAGGTTGGGTTGGTATAGATTCACCAATGACTCAGCTTGTTCAAAACAGAAATGGGTCAAGACAATCTCCCAAAATCTCTGTTTCTGAACCTAGAAAGTGGGAAACCAAAGCATTTAGTAGTAAATAAAGGAAGATGAGTATGAAGTGAATTGCAGGATTTGGAGTCAAACACTAACTCACTACTGATTTTGTCTCAGACATTACTTTTTAGGAGATTCTTAATTCATACTCTCTCCTGTTTTTGTGTACTATGGCTTAAACAGTGTGGTTTTCCAAATTAGGACTTTTGTCTTTGGCCTGAATCTTTACCACTAGAGAATCCTGCTGCTGATTCAGAGGCCAGTCCTTGGGACAAGACTAAATTGGTGAATAAAGTTAATCTTGTGCATACAAAGCTCTTGTCACCATTCTTTTATTTGTTTGCACACATTGGTTCTGTCTCTATACACAGAGCTGGAAAGGTTCTTATTATCAAAGTGGTTGTTAAGTGAATCTGCCCTTACAAAACCTCCTCTTTCATGAGGGGAAGGACCCTGGGTAATACAGCATAAAAGCACTCACCTTCACCCATACCTGTCACCCTTTCTCCATTTATAGCCTGTGAACTCACTTCTCTTATTCTGACCTAAGAGTGTTCCTTTCTTCACATAGGAGCTTGGTTGGATTTCTGGAATGTTCTCCTTATTAATCTCCAGCCAGAACATTGTAGGATGGTATTTCAATGCCTCTTCCAAAGCCTCCACTGTTCCCCCACACTTGCTTTCCTCTTGGCACCTATGGCGTTTATCTGTAACCTTGCTCTTATGTTTATCATTTTTTACCTCATAATACTGCAATTTTTTATAGAGCACTTAGTATTTCTATTACACGCTGAGTCTTGCTAAAATGAAAATCTGAATTAAGAAGTGTTATAAATCTTAAAGTTTGATTGCCAAAAATCTTTTTGAGTACCAACATAAGACTAGAAGTGGAAGGGTTGGCCAAAGGGCTCAGCAGATTAAAGCACCTGCGAGCAAGCACAGTGGCTGGGGGTTCAGTTCTCTGGCCTGCTGTGCCAGCCCCACCTCTGAGGTGCGCTGAGACCGGGTGTGGTGGTGCACGCCTGTAATCCCAGCACTTGGGAGGCTGTAAACAGGCCGATCACTACAAATCCAACCTAGCAGTGAAACCCTGAGCACCCTGTACGCCCATCCTTAAAATACAGAAAAAAAAGACTACAAGTTGAAAATTATATACGTGAAACTTTATTTCATGTACAAAATTATTACAAATGTTATGAATATGACTTTATATAATTTTAAAAAACGGAATAAAATTACCTTCAAATAATAAGGGCCATATAAGAAAGAAATGAGGACCAGAGTGATAGCTCAGTCACTAAACTGCCTGCCTGGCAAGCGCAAGGTCTTGAGTTCAATCTCCAGTATCAAAAAAAAAAAAAAAAGAAAGAAAAAGAAAAAAAGAAAGTAAATGAATTTCATGATTTGGATCTCATTCTAAGTTATTCCATCATGCATATACAACTACTCTTAACTGCAATAAAAATTCCGAAATTCAAACTACTTCTAATCCCTGACATTTTAGATAAGGACACTCAGCTTATATTACTACAATCTGCAAAAGAACAAGGTCTCCGTATCCCCATCGGGATCAGTGAGCTTTCCACTGCTGACATGTGCAACTTGAAAGAGAAAAGCATTTATTTTGGCTCCCTGGGCCAGCGGCTCCAGCCTCAGGTCAGCTGGCTCCGAGCAGACACTTCATAGCAGCGAGCACAGTGGAGGAAACTGCTTACCTCATGGCACCCTGAGCAGAGAGCATGGTCAGAGCCGGGCTGAGAGAGGTCAGCTACCCACACAGACAACTCAGAAGTGCACTTTACTCTTCTAGGTATCTCTTGATCCAGTCAAGTTGGCAGTCCATAGTGCCCATTCCAACATCCGAGTAAGAACTAGCAGGAGGTTACCAAGGTGCTTGCTTCAGATAGAAAGTTTAAAGAGGATCCCTAAAAGCAGTCAAGGCTGGGTGCATAGCTCAGCAGCGCAGTTCCTGTCTGGCATGTGTGAGGTCCTGAGTTCAGTTCTGGTACAAGAAAATGAATAAATAAATAAAAATTTAACAATCCAATAACATAAAAACAGTCAAAATAAATGAAGATAGAATTATTGCTTTTCCTTTTATTACCACATTTCATTTAAAGTTTTTTCTTTTGCCTGAAGCCTCAATCTTGCCCGATAAAGGGCTGGCAAGATAGCTCAGCTGACTAAGGGCCTGCTAAGGTAAGTGCAGGGACCAGGGTTCGAGCCCCAGCAGCACATGTCACACTGGCCCTGACCCTGGCCATGCTGAGTTGGCCATTGAGACCAGGTGTATTGATCCATGCCTGTAATCCCATCACTGGGGAGACTGAAAACAAGAGGATCACTACTAGTCTGAGCTGCACTATGAGACCCTGCACCAAATACATAAAATTTTTTTAAAAAATTGTTCCTGAATCTGTGTTTATTAGGAATTTTGATATTTTACTCATTATACGTTTCTTTGCATTATTTAAAAAACATCTTAACATCTTTTAATTTGCATTAATTTTAATTCCTTAAAACTGAGGTGCTATTTTTATTACTGAGTGGTTGATGTTTGTGTTCCTTTAAATGATGCTTCTGAGACAAATACCTCACCTGCCTCATCCTGGGCTGGCTCTGATCACCATAGCAACTTGCAGGGAGCTCAATCCACAAGCACTCGATAGTTCATGAATGAATAAATGAATCCAGCAGAGATTTTAGGTACTGTTTTTCTATTTTAAAAGTACAATAATGCTTAATATGCAACACAGAAGCCTGAGTCTCCCATGACAGTTAGAACTGCAGTTGGGAAGTTTCAGCAGTCTCCAGTGGCTATGCTGGGTGCGAATCAGCACTGTTTCTGACAGTTTAAAAAATTAGGGGGAACTACCTGCTCGGGCCCCCCTCCTGTCCCTCTCTTGAACAGGAGCTTTCTTTCTCTCAGTAAATATATTCTGCTCGTAAAAAAATTAATGCTGGCCTCTTTCTCAAACACAGTGGATCTCACTTCAGCTTTGCTTTTTTTATAAGCCCAGCAATTTTAAAGGAGCTTATTAGTTGTTCAGATAAAGAATTGCTTCCTTCTTCTCCTGGTAAATTATAAGCCACCACCACCACCACCACCACCAACAACAACTTAAAAAAAACCCAACAGTTAACTTACTTGGAAGCCCAGAAGCTCGAGTGTGGAGAGCCTGCTAATGTGCTTCTTCCGGGGACTCAGATGCTTCCAGAGAGAAAGCAGAAGGCCGGAAGACCCAGGAAGTGTAAGAGCACCCATACCACCACTATGCACCCAGTGTGACAAAAAAGTAAATTTTTGTTTCTGTGCATTAGCCAACATGAGAGAATAGCATTTCCTAGAGAAAAAAAAAAGAAATATTTCACCTGGATGTTGAATCTGAGACTCACACACCCTGGAGATTATAGATGATTCCTCAGAGTATTCATCATTATTTGTCCTCAAAAGACAAAAATGACCATTCATAAAGTCTTCTCACAAAACTGTCTCTAGAAAACCAAACCTGTAATAACAAAATGTCTTGGTAGAATGCCATGAAAATATTTTTGATTTAATTACTGGAATTCTATTCAGCCAACAATACTGTTAAAGTGTTTTCTCTGGGTTCTGTCCACAATAATAGTCACTATCCTAAGGGGAAACTAGGTTTCATTTTGTTATCATTTATATGATTTATATTTTTTCCCTGTCATCAAATGACTGTTGTCCTTTATCTCTCCTCACTGTTTTTGACCTTACATAGCCTAAACTTTCAGAAGTTAGCTAAGTCAACTTTTAAAAACTCTAAATCACTTACTCTCAAAATCCAGAATCTAGAAGGAAAATGATTCTTAGAGACTGCCTTCTTGTGTGTGTCACAATCTTCAAACCACTTAAGAAGTGACTTGAAATTTCATCTCTGTTATACCTCTGGAAATGTGAGGATTAAGGATCTAGCAATGTTCTCATGTCAACAAATTAGATCACAGGAAAAAATGTTTAGATTTTTCTAGAATGTTCTCAAGTCAGTCTCATCAACATATCAAGTCTAGATTCCACATTTGGTGAGAGTTTGTTGTGTACAGGCTCCATGCCCAGAGGCTTTCCCATAGGATCTTGTTAGTGCTCCAAAGAGTCCAGATGGAGGGCAGACACTGTCGGGTTCGGTGTGAGGCATGAAAGAGCAAGACTTCAAGAGGGAGTAAAGTGCCTGGGCTGAGGCGAAACCTAGTCCAGGTCTCTCATCTATACCATTTACTCCTTGCTACACTAAGCTGTGCATGGCTACAGCCTACTGTTAATCCTAGAAGGAAAATTCTGCTGCTGCTTCTTCTCCAAGAGCTGTATAGACTGTGTTAATCCAAATCAATTAATTATGTGGTTAATTTCCAAGGCAAAATGAAATCAGTCCAAAGACATTTCAGGCTTTCAAACTATTTGAAGAGACAAGTACCAATTGTCTTGTTGTCTGGACACTGTACCTACCCTCCCTAGAAATCCATATGCATCAAGGACATTGTTTCTTTCTCAAAATGTTCCCTCATAATTTCTTTATTAAATACTATGTATCTTTGAATGATTTTTTTTAAATCAGTGCATGGTATGTACTAATACAGAATAATGAGACATTTTGGCACATTGATATGCGTATATAACATCTTGATTATTTTCACCCCTGTTACCCACCTCTTTCTCCCCATGATCCCTTTCCTACCTCAAGTCTACCTTCTATTTTCCTGTCAACTCTCCTTTACTATGTTTATTTTTGATTACTCATATACAAGAGTAACTTCTTACACTTCTTTCACTTAACATAATGGGCTCCAGTTCTATTCATTTTCTGATAAATGACATGATTTTGTTCTTCTTTATGATGAACTAATGCTCCACAAAGTATATGTACAATTTTTTAAATTCATTCATCTGGAAAACATGTAAGCCCTTTCCATAATGTAGCTGTTGTGAATTGCACCACCACCGACATGTACCACTGTAGTGTGCTGCTTTTCATTCCTTAAAGAATATACTCAAGAGTGGTATAGCTGGATCAAATAGGATATTTGTACTTTTTTGTGTGTGTGTGCAGGGTCTCACTACACAGCTCGGACTCGTAGTGGTCTTCCTGATTTCTGCCTCCCTAGTGTTGGGATTACAGGTGTGCACCACCACACCTCCATCACTGGCTCAGCGTGCCCGAGGGAAGGGCTGGCACAGCATGCAGTGTCAGGGATCGAGCCCTGGCCCCTGCACTCACCTAAGCACTCACTTAGTTCGCTGAGCTATATCGCCAGCCCTTACTTTTGGTTTTTTGACATACTGATTTCTATAGTAGTGATACTGAGTTCACATTCTCCATGACAGTGCAGAAAGTTTCCTTTCCCAGCAGCCACCTTAGTATTTATTGTGCTCTGTATTCTTGGTGGCAGCCATTCTCCCTGGAATGAGATGGACTCTCAATGTTCTTCTGACTTACATTTTCTTATTGGCCAAAGATGCTGAACCTTTTTTTCCATTTAATTATTGGCTATTTGTTTTTCTTCTGAGAAGTGTCTATTCAATACCTCTGTTAATTTTTATTACATTATTTTGGAGTAAGTTTTTGAGTTTTTTTTATATATTCTAGATATTAGTTCTCTACAGAAGAGTAATGCATAGAGATTTTTCTCTCATGCCATAGGATATATTTTCATTCTGTTTTTTCTTTGCTGTACATAAGTTTTTAAATGTGGTGTAGTACATTTTGTTGATTCTTCTATTATTTTCTGTACTATTGCAGTTCTGTTCAGGAAGTCTTTGCCTGTGTCTGTGACTTCACATGTTTCTTTCATTTTTTTCTTCTATCAGTTTCCAAGTTTCCAGTCTTGTTTCTAGGTCTTTGATCCATTTTAATTTGATTTTAGCACAGGGTTAAATCATAGGTACTGAGTTTAAACTACATGTGATTGTGTAGTTTTCTCAGAATCAGTAAAGCAGCAGAAGTAAAAGTAGTCTTTTCTTCAGCATATACTTTGTTTTGTACCTTTGTCAAAAATCTGTTAGCTAAGTAAAAACAATATAAAGATTTTTTAGAAAATCTGTTAGGTATGAGTTCTTGGGATCGTTTCTGTGTCTTTTGCGTCTCCAAGCATTCCATTGGAATACTTGTCTGCTTTTGTGCTGGCATGTTGTTTTTGTTGTTATAGTTCTCTTAATTTCCAAATAGGATTAGAATACTACATCACCTTGCAAGAATGAAAGGTGACTGTACGAAAAAGAGCAAGAGTGGCCCTATGAAAAGGGAAATGCACCAGTGTTTACATGTCTTAATTCAGCAAGTAAGTTGTGTATGTTTGTTTTGAGAAGATACGCCGTGGAAATTAAATGATGCTTAAGAATACATCTCAATCAATAGGAGCCATAATTTTTATAAATAAGCAAATAAGTAATCATAGATACTATAATATCTACAACTATAGTAGATAAAAACAGTACAAAGAAGTAAATAGCAGCGTGGCAGTTAAATATGAATTAGTTAAGCTTGAAATCAGTTTCCTGAGTTTATAGGTCAGTTCTGCCAGCTGTTGGTTGTGAGACACACGATGGGGCGGTCATGTAAAAACAAGCAATTCCTGTGTATTTGGGACCCCCTTCTATTAAATGAGCATGATATTAATAATGAATAAGGATGTCATGATGATTATGCATATGCATCATCTGACACTTAAGTGTGTTATTAGAAGGAGGAAACAATGTAGCAGTTTTGAATGCTTGTTAATAGAATAATTTATTTCTAAGTTCAAGAAGCTGGAAAAAGGTTAATCATGGTGGAATCAGCACCAAAGATAGAAATAGAGCAAATAATTTTACAGTGAGAAGTCACAATGGCACCAATAACTCAGGCACACAAGCTACACAAAGGATGGAGACGAGCGTATCTCATCAATAACTAGCGATCATGGAAATACTGTTGACAGATGGGCTCTCAAAATGCCTACATGTTTAACAGTTAGTAGCTTCATGACTCTGCTGAGTGGATCTGCATGAATCATAGAAGACATACCTGCAAAACTAGTAAATCTAGCAGATATTCCTTGTAGGAAATGTAATTAAAGCAGAAATGCCTACAGTGGTGCATCCCTTGTACTCTGCACTTAGAAAGTCAGAGTGTTGTGTGAATTCCATGGGCCAGGAAGATGGTGGGAGCTAGATGCTGTGGGCCTCCTTGGATAGATTTCCTAGTAGAACTTGTGGCTACGTCAGTCCATAATAGCTTCCAAAAACCTTCGGAGCTCTTTCAGATCTGTACAAGTCTGTATCACAGAACACATGGGCAACTGCAGAGCTCAGGGTCTTTTCTATGAAGTTGAAGACTTGGCCACCTGTAATGAAACACCTTTACATCACCTCATGGCCACAATTTGTCATTGATGATATGATAAACTCTTTGGGAATCATTCATAGGGAAGAAATCAAGTCCTACTCTCCTATGTTCTAAGGTATTAACAGTGGTTCTACCTCCTGAGAGGGCAGGGTAGGACTTATTGTGCATCTGGAGACTATCTATTTCCTTGCAAATATGGCAGACACCAAATTTTGGGTGGTCATATTCAACTCCACAGAAAACATTGTAATGAGCATGTATCTTAGAGTAGCTATCTCATTTTAAATATGGCTTTGATACACCAGCTCAAAAATGGCAACAGGCAAATTTCTTTATTTCCTGTATTTCCCTAATTTATTTCTCAGTTCCCTTATTCACATACTGTGAGTGGAGGCACGGGGGAGAGGGAAGAGGAAACAAGGATGACAAAAGCATTAAGATGTGTTATGCATAGGACTGGCGAAATGGCTCAGCAGTCTAAAAAGCCTGCTTAGGCAAGCTCAGGGACCGTAGTTCGATCTCCAGCACCACATGCCTTGCCATCCCATCCCCAGGGTAGGTTCAGCCAGTCACATATGTGAGCGCGCGCGCGCGCGCGCGCACACACACACACACACACACACTGTATTATGTGCATATACCAACTCCCCATGAGGAGAGTTAAGCTCAAAATCATTATGGACTGTGAACATGCACTAACACAAAATAAATAATAAAAAGTAAAAGAAAAACATGTCTTTCTCATAGGGTTGCTTAGCCTGGTATACTGTGGGTGCTAAATACTTGTCAACTATAAAGTGCCATATAAGTCATTCACCTCAGTAGTCTAGCAAAACTTTCATTAAAAAATAATTATCAGAAAAGTGCACATTTTTATATAGATAAAATATTTAACATTAGTCTTCACATTAACACAAATATTGGGGGCCCTAGGTAATACAGGGGCCCTACATAATACAGGCAACTACTCTGTTCTTGATTGTTCTTTGAACAGGCGGCATGTTTTGGAATGATATTGTTCTTGGTTAACCCCATTGCTTTTCTTTGCTTTTGCAAAGACTTTTGGGGTTTGTGTGAAATGTATTGAGCACCTTGGTGAAGAGAATACAAGGGGAGGTTGTGGATGGAGTCCTCTCAAGGAAAGTGAATGCTTGTTAGGCAAAGAGTCATGCTGAAGACTGAGAAGTGTTAGAATCAGAAACTTGAGTGGAAGGGTTCCAGGAGTCAGGAGCTCATAGGGGAGGAAGGAGAGGTTGGCCTTGAGAAGTGAAGTTGAAGTTCAAGACTGAAGCTTTCTGAGAGCTAATGGCACTGCGATGGTGCTCCATGCAGGTGGAAGAATGTACTGCTAAGACCTGGACAGTAGAGAAGCCTGAGGCATAATGGAGGGAGGCCTTCTGATTGTGTGCAGTAAGATGAAGTGGAAAGATGCTGGTTGTGCGCTCAGCTTGGAGGCCGTATCAAAGGGTGATGAGGCATGGTAGAGCACACCTATAATCCCAGCATTCCAGGAGGCAGAGGCAAGAGCATCATAAGTTTGAGCCCAGACTGGGCAACTTAGCAAGATCCCATCTCAGAACTAAAAATGAATGATATGGGAAAGAAAACTAAACCAACACCAGTTTGCCTTCTAGTGCCATTTTAAAGCTTAATTTTCTGTTTCCTTAAGTTTGTTTCTTGTAAATGTTTCCATTGTCACCTAACCTGATACCACCCCCTGATGTCATAAGACTGCTTATCCCTATGTAAAATGTCAAACACTTTTGTTCCTTTGCCACAACCTAAGCCCATGCTTTGTAGTATTTCTGTAGCTGCACTAAGTCCTATCAGCACCACCATCCTGTAGACCCAGCACTAGACCCAGAACTACAACTGTGTAACTCTTCTCCCCTCCTCCCCTTTGGGGTCCAGCTCAGTCATGTACTAGGTGCCCACCAAGGCTGGCTCCCAATAGACATTCTTATCTGAATCTTGCATTCAGGAGTGACTCAGATAAGCTCATTTGCCACAACACAACACGAACAAACAAAAAGGTGATGGAGAATCACTGCTGGGATTCAATGCAAGGAGTGACAGTAGTCCATTGTGAGCAGAACAGGAGGATTGGTCTGGCTGCTCTGTGGGGTTGCCGGGAGAAAGCTCTTGTCTTCACATAGGCATTCATATGTGATCTCCCCAATGATTCTGGTACAGGCTTGGATAAGAATTCAATAAATTGGTAGAGAAACTTTTAATAGTTGGCTTAAAGTTAAGCTTCCCTTCCCCACTCCCTAAAGTAGCTAGAAGCATTATTCTGGAGTTTGCCTTCCTGCTAAAAGCATTTAGACTATTGTTTGGCAAATGAAAGGAACCCCAACCTGAAGTGGGGACTATTTACTAATACTGGTTAACTGCACTAATCTTGACCTGTTACCCCCTGAAGGACGGGTTATTTTATTTCACCTTCATGAAACTTATCACTTCAAGGCCCTAAAGCAGCTGGGAATAGTTCCATACCAAGCCCTCTAGCCAAACAATCAGTGAATAAAGACAACTTTAAAGAGTGTAAGCCCAACTTTATGACTCTCACAGGCACTGAGCACAGAGTCTCAGTGGCCCAAGCCACCACACACAATAGCCCAGGACTGCTTGTTAGTCTACCTGCTGGGACCAACTGTGACTCATCTATTTACTGCAGAGCAAAGGTAATTTTGGATGTAAAAGTTGACAGCTGCCTCCCAGGAGACAATCAGTACTGGAAATGAGGGCATTGGGCTTCAACTGGAAATGTTTCCCTTGGCACAGACCCAGGCTGCAAGAATCATGCCCAGTGAGAAGTCATGCCATGAGGACGTGAGTGAATACACACACACATGTTGAAGAACTGAGGACCTCAGAGCTGTCTCACGTCTCTCACATTATCATCTTACTGAGTAGCCTAGATCTACTGTACATCACTTATATGTGCTTGTGATTTATAGTTAGGATCTGTCAGCCCAAGTAACTTCCTTTTTGGAAGAAGTGAGATTAAGGGCAACAATAATGTCATATTCGTACTAGTAACATTGATATTCATTAACAATGTGTTATCTTCCTCAATGTTAAACACATCTACAGTACAGCAATATACATGAGTCACTTAGGAAGCTTTAAAATACTGAGACCCAGGAACACCTTCCAAAGATACTGTCTTAATTGATCTGGGTGGGGTGAAGGAGTAGCATTTTAAGGACCCCCAGTGAATTCTGATGTCCCTACAGGCTTCCAGGAAGAAAGGGATCTCTCTCTCTCTCTCTCTCTCTCTCTCTCTCTCTATATATATATATATATATATATATATATATATATATTCTCTCTACTTCCAGAACACTCACTTTGGCTATACCCTTGTTCCCTTGAAAATCTCTAGTCCCTTGGTAGTTACTAGTATGTTCTTCATCTCTATCACTTTAGGAATGACACATAAGTGGAATCATATATGAACTTGAGAGATTTGTTTCCACTCAGCACTATATATATATATATATATATATATATATATATATATATCTCACAGGGCCTAGTGAGAACAAACAGTTTGCACAAAAGGAAGATCAAGGACTTCAACCTTTAGTCTACCTGGCCATCCACCCCTGTTCCCAAGTTATGTCATATACTGTACAGTGAATTTTTGGGTAAATGTAAACAAAGAGGCCTACAGGGGGAGCATAGAGAGCCCAGGGAGCAGTACCCCGTAGAGACTGGGGACATGGTAGGTAGGAGCCAGAGCTGCCTGTGCAGGGCAGAGGCATTTGTGCAGGAGAGGATTTGCGAAGGAGAACAGCCCAGCTGAGAGACCAGCCAGCTCCATGACTGCAGGAGCAGCTGCTGGCCTCCACTCAAGCCCTGGGGCTGCATAGACATGGTACCTGCCCACCTGGCAGAAGGTCAAACAGTGCATGGCCAGGCAAAGGCAGACAGGCACCCACCAGCACTTCATTGTCCTTTGTGTTACTGTGTTGCTGCAGAAAGAGGAACTTCCTTTCTAGTGTCCCTTCTGCCCTGTCCTGTATCATCTCAGGGCAATCACAAAGCTTCCCACACTACCTCTACACCTACCTGTACCTTGAAATGTGAAGTTTACTCAGGAAGACCACCCAGCTTAATGTAATCTGGACTATCAAACAAGCATACTTAGATCCTCATTTTCTCCAACCATGAGTGCATTTCACCATAACTGCCTGAAGTATCATCACATGTGATTCTGAAGCCTTTGTTTTCCTTCCCCCATGCTGAGAACCCACCAGCAAAATATTTTCTTTCTTTCTTTCTTTTTCAACTTCCATATTTTACTTACATGAGATAAGTGGAGAACACTATTAACTTTTTTTTTTTTGGCAGGACCAGGGATTGAACCCAAGCCCTTGGGCTTGCCAGGCAAGCACTTACTCTACTGAGCCATCTTCCCTGGTCCAGCAAAATACTTTCAACTCACTCTCTGAGAATGAAGCATGGACACAAATCAAGACACTGACTTCCTTTGAATCCCCCCACCCCCACTTTATAGACAAAAGTGATCCTCCCATGGTATTTCTAGGCTCATCACTGCAAGAGGTAAAGAAAGGATCAGTCTCTAAAGAATGAGAAGTGGAGAGAAGTTTCAGCAGTCTTAGGTGGAATTGTCTGGTCCTCTCTTTACTCCAGGTGGAGACATTCCACTTGCATTCCCCATGAAGACTTGGCAACTGTCCTTCATTTATTCACTCAATATTGAAGGGCTTATAGCACTGGGGATTTCTAGAGGAGGGGAGCTATTTCTGACCTTTAATGGTCAGAAGTTGTCTTAAGTTGAGAAGCTGTCTAGCATCAAGTGCAGTGAATGAGGAAAGAACTAGTA
Organism: Octodon degus; assembly: GCF_000260255.1. Lineage (NCBI taxonomy): Eukaryota > Metazoa > Chordata > Mammalia > Rodentia > Octodontidae > Octodon > Octodon degus. The sequence continues at coordinate 4,591,319 of NW_004524698.1, forward strand.
CAGTGGAAATATACAGAAAGGAGCCCTGGATCACTCAGGAAAGGGAAGGTAGGCTTCCTAGAGGGCCAATTTTTGACACACAACATACCAAATAGCTGCAGGAATCTAAGAGGGGAGGGTGGAGAAATGGTTTTGTAAGTGAAAGGGACAGCTTCAGCACAGGCACAGGCTTCTGTCCCCTGCCTCAACAAAGGGGTGTTCCTTGTTGAAAGGTCACCCTGGCTGGGCTCCAGAAACTCTTCCTTCTCTAGATGTGAGAAGCGTGTACTTCTCTCTCTACATTTGGGCCAAAGGGTTCAGTCTGAGTGTAATAAAATTTCTGGCTCTTTTTTTTCAATAAAAGCGTGCAATTCTAAAAGTCTGCCAGCCACACCAAAGAGCTTTTCCCAAGAAGGCATGAGCTGAGAGAGGCAGCTGCAGAGTGGGAGGAGAGTGATGTTTTGAACCAGAAAACAAGAGTCAAATGAGGCCAACAGTGCACAAAGCTCAGGCATGGTATCAATGCTTGGTAAACATTATGTTTCATAATATTAAATGTCCTAACTGGGCAAACAAATTCTTGGAGTGAGCCATAGCTGGATTTCAGCCCTGGCTCCTTTTCAGCCCAAGTAAGATCTTGGGCTCCTTGCTGCAGATATCTGAGCATCACAGTCTTTATTTATTTATTTATTTATTT
>NW_004524698.1:4593492-4594449 GCF_000260255.1 Octodon degus
AGGAAATTTTAAGGCAAGCGTACATTTTCCCTAATATATTATTTCTCCCCAGTAAGAATATTTTTACCTACTTTCAGGTTGAGATAATAGTGAAGATAGGCCAGTTTTTGAGGAGCCTTTGCAACAGTGCTGGACAAGGGTTCAAAGAATCAGGACCTTCCTACCAGCAAAAAGTACAGGTGGATAGGACTGTAAATCAGTGCAGTGATGGGCATGGAAGTCCAAAACTGAAGCCATCTCTACATAGGACCTAGAAGGTCTCCACTCAGGCTTCCAGTCACGGCAGGTTGGACAGCACAAACTATAACTAGGTTTAGGATTTTGTCTAGTACATTGTTCACTCCATGGGGTGAGGGTGGAATGTTAGAGTTCTGGCTTCTTATGTCCACTATAACTGCAAACTGCATGGCTTAAAAAATCAAACCAAACAACAACTGAAATCTAGTATCGCATGATTTTGGAGGCTAGAAGTCCAAAAAAGCAAGGCCAGTCTGAAGAGGCTGGAGATGAAGTTTCACGTCTTTTCCAGCTTCTGGTATCTTTTGTCTTGTAAATGCATCACTGCAATCTCTGCTTTGGGTTTTACATAACCCTTTTCCTGTTTATCTGTCTGCATTTCCTTTTTTAAATTATTTTTATTTTATTTTATTTTTTATAATTTTATTGAGAAACGAATAACAATGAGACAGATTCAAACCAAACTGGTAGGACAGTTTCAATAGTTAACACATTGCATACTCTCTTCCTAGTGGTAATTTGCTGTACAAGATGCAGACATGATATCCTATTTACAAACACTATCACAACAAATTCCTCTATTCATTAAGAGAATGTAACTATATATCTATCCTAACCATTTTGAATACACAGGGCTGGAGAGATGGCTCAGTGGTCTAAAGCACCTACTTGGAACAAGCTTAGCAAAAGCATCAGGGACCGCGGTTCAATCCCCCAGCA
>NW_004524698.1:4595299-4596976 GCF_000260255.1 Octodon degus
TTAGGTATAACATGGAACAGGTATTTTTCATCAAGTATTGATATGTTGAACTTTAAGTCCCTACAGATGTCTGAATTTCCTTCTTCTTATATCACTACACCAGTCATGAATTGGGCTGTCCTCTCATTTGATATGATTCCATTGTAGTAAGATTATATCTGTTGCTCCAAATAAGTTTGAATTTCTAGGATCCTGGAGTTAGGAGTTCAGTGAGTCTCTTTAAGGGTCTCAACTCAACCCACTGGAGTCAATGTTCCTCCAAATAACTCTCCATGTTTTACTCTCCATGTTTCTCTTCTAATCTCAAAGATGGCAGGAGAGTACAAGAACCAGGTGGGTTTCCCTGACCTTCTTGATCTGGGGAAGGTTAACTACCTGAGCTGTTTCTAGGAAAGCAGCATTTCTGAATAGAACAGCTATTTATGTATGTATTTATTTATTTATGTATTTTGTACAGGGTCTCACTAGGCAGCTCAGACTCCTAGTGTTCCTCCTGTTTTCAGCCTCCCCAGTGCTGGAATTGCAGGCATGTACCACCACACCTGGACTCGGTGGCTGGCTCACTGTGCCCAAAGGCAGGACCAGTGTAGCATGTGGTGTTGGGGCTCAAATCCCAGTCCCTGCACTTGCCTAAGCAGGTACTTAGTCCACTGAGCTACCTTGCCAGCCCTCAGTGGACTAATTTAGTAATCTCACATCCTTAATCTCATCCTTGACCTTAGCATCATACAGACCAGATCCAGCCACCTCTGCAAAGACTCACCTATGATCACATGAGACTTTGGGAACATTCAGACACAAAGCATAACACCATCATTGCATATCTCTGAACATGGTCTTCACCTGGTCTCATTTGGAACAATACACTCAGTAATGTTATACAGACCATTCTTGACTCTGACTGTGCCAAGCCTGATTACTATACAAAAAAGAGCACACAGGTCATCATAGTTATACTTTCTGCTTCCTAAGTGGAATGGGACTAATTTGGATGTTATTTTATGTTCTTGTAATACATTCTATTATATCCTGGATCTTTCTTTGATTAATGCCAATTCATTCCCTTTAAAAAAACCTTCAGAATTAAGCCCATTTTATTATCTGCTTTTACTTTTAAACATATATTTAATGCTCATCAAAAGTTTTAAAAAAACATACTTAGGCACTGTGGTCTGATATATAATGGTACTGGGAAGATCCAGAATAAGCAGAAGTTAGAGAAATATTTTGGAAGACAGGGCTTGAATGTAAATCCTGTTCCATTCCACTTATGCTATTTGAGGCGAGCATTTATCAACTCATTCCAGGCCTTCCATAAGTCAGCCTTGCCTCTAGTTTTTAGCCCATTTTTCCTGCAGTCTGCACTGCTCAGATATCTCAGTCACCATGTGATGTGCCTGCTCACCATTTCCCAATGGCTTCTCACTGATAGGGGGCAAATGTTATCCTCCTTGACCAGACATTCAGTGCACCTTACCATCAGATTCCTCTCAGCTTTCCAGAAGGGTTTACTCATTGTCTGGTGACAGCACCAACAGAGCTCACCTTCCACTCAGCTATGGTTCTTTCTGCTTTCCCCTTGCAGGAATCACTTCACTCCACCTCAATATCTGTCCAAATGTAGCCCATGTCCTCTTCTTGTCATGAGTGGAAGTGCAGTCTCTCTCTCTCTCTCTC
>NW_004524698.1:4597076-4598963 GCF_000260255.1 Octodon degus
TAATTCCCTTTATCCATAATGGATACAGATCTATAAAATACCCATGAGCAAGATGGACCTCTGACCCCATGGTGCTTTTTATTGGCATTTACAACTCCTACAGTCACTTTGCTGTAGCTACTTACTAGCTCTCTTGCTTCACAAATTCAGAGAGGAATTGGTATCACTGAGAATTGGTATCACCTTTAAATGAGAGACTGGAAGCTCAGTACAGGATAATGGCTTTTCCTGGGAGAATTTAGTACCAGTTATGCTGCCAGAGAGAAAAAAATTTGTGGCTGTAGCTTGTTAGAATAGCTTCACAGATGCGGTGGCTATGAGCCAGACTCTGGCCTGGTGGGCAGGAGGAGAGAGCATGCTGTGTGAGCAGCATCCCAAAGACCTCAGACTCAACATGACTGTGAGCACTTGTGGTGTCCAGAGGTGGCTCGCAGTTTCAAGAATTCAGTGTCAAATTTAATTGTCAGGTTTCGAAAAAGCAAACACTGAAAGATGCTGGACTGTTCAAAGTTCAGAAGTTAGTGAACTTTATGGCATTAAGTTAAAAAGAGAATAAATGCTGACCAAGAAGTAGAGGCTATATTTTAACTGCAGGTCAACAAGAGGTAGCAGAAATTGGGCAACCACACAATCCCAGATGGTTTCATGCAGGGGAATAAAAATGAATGAGCTAATGTGGGTTCATTAATGGTAACAGATGTTCGACTGGGCAGGGTAGAGGAGACCTCTCTGTACTTTCTGCTCAAATTTGCTTTGAACCTACAAGTACTCTAAAATATAAAGTATACTTAAGAATTAATTTAAATTTTTAAACATTTAAATGAATGAGCACAGGTGCCAAAACTGTCTGCTGTGGGATGAATGGAGAAGAGTACCTCCCTGTCTCTAGCGATGCTGGAGCGCGGGCATCCTGATCAGCCAATGCGCTTTCTTGTCTTTTATTTTTCCACTTGAATTACTAATGAAATGCTTACAAACATAGCAAACTCAAAAAGCAAGACATGGAATATTCAAAAAGAAAGAAGAAAATGAAAGGAAAGTGAAAGGTACTTAATACTCTGCATAGGGAAAAAATTAAAAATTGGTTATTTGTACATTGCAAAAGCATAATGATTATATATCCTGAAAGAGTTTTACAGAGTATTTATTATATGGTGTCTGTAAGGCTCTATTCAGGCATGACTCTACCAATACCCAGCTTGTCTGCCAACAGCGATGTTGTTCTCAGCTCAACACTGGTGCCCTCAGTGAACACACAATGTTGGAAAAGAGATGAGATAGAGTATTAAATCTTCCAAGCATCCAGACATCTGAAGACACCCACACATTTACAACAGATGCCTCAAGAACTTTGGGCACTGAAGCACAAAACATCCAGAGATCTTGTGTGTGTGTGTGTGTGTGTGTGTGTGTGTGTGTGTGTGTATGTTTGTCCAGATTAGCCCACCTTGGGGGCAGGGTTGGTGTGGCATGTGGTGCTGGGATCGAACTGTAGTTCCTGGGCTTTGCCCAAGCTTGCCTAAGCAGGAACTTTAGACCACTGAGCTATCTCACTCGCCCATCCAGAGATCTTTGACCACTGATATTTATTAAGATCTTCCCACCTTATGTCTCTTGCCTTCTTTCAAGCCCTATAAAAAAACCTTGCTTTTCTTTTCTCCCTACTGATAACCTTTTCATCTTTGTCTGCATCCAAGGACAGTACATGTTATGTTACTTTTATACAGGCCCAGTGGTCTTAACCAGTCTTTGTCTTATATTGTTCTTCACAGTGTCTTTAGGAATTAGTAACCTATCTTTGTTTTCTTTTCTCTAAAACTGGGGTAACAATCCTTGCTACATATGCTTATAAGGATTAAGTTACATCAAGCATGTTGAATGCTTAGA
>NW_004524698.1:4599553-4600330 GCF_000260255.1 Octodon degus
AACCAGAACATAAGAGGTATCAGGTCAATAGGGTATTATAGACAAGATTCCAGGACAATATAAATAAAAAGAGATACATTCAAAATGAAGTTTTACATTTTATCAAATCATTCATTAACTCACATGTGCCAGAAGAGTTATCAGCCATCACAGGATGAAATTGGAGTTTAACAAGGACCATTAAAAAATACCCTACTACAGTGGTCACTAACTTTTCATCACCAGGTACTGTAGAAAGCTAAGTTAATTATAAATATTACAGGTAGATAGACAGGACTGGGCCCTTAGCATAGGAGACAACTGTGGCTGGAGGCACATTTATGAAAGACAGACTTCAAGAAAAAGAGGAGTAACTGTACCCATGTGCTTCCTCTAGGAACAAGCAGCAAAGACTGATATTCTAAATAGGCACCAATTTTCTTAGGTAGGGGACCAAAACCTCTCTACCCCATTCTTTCCCAGAAAATCCTTGTTTGGTCCATGTGCACTTGCTACATGACTTGCTTCTCCATTTGATTCCCATTTAATCAATATCACCTAAGCAACTATATATTTGTTGTAATCTTATTGGTTCACCATACTTTTGTCCCACCTCATACCCACTTTGCGATTTTCCATTGATTCAATATTACCTAAGCAACTATACTTACAGTCTTATTAGTTGACAACAGTTTCATCTCATCTTGAACCCACTCTTTTCTTTGGTCAATAAAACACTCTTGAGAAGAGGTGTTGGAGAGCAATCCACTTTCTTCCTGCTCTGTCTCTCTTAAATAT
>NW_004524698.1:4600430-4604448 GCF_000260255.1 Octodon degus
TGTGGGGGGAACTACCCACTCGGGCCCCCTCTTGTCCCTCTCTTGGACAGGAGCTTTCTTTTTCTCAATAAATATATTCTGCTCATAAAAAAAGGAGAAAGGAGAAATATGTGGTTTTTACATACAATAAAATAATATTTCTCCTTAAAGAAAGGTAAAGTTATTTATAAGATTTGTTTTTAGTCTCATTTCTATTTATTGATTAGTTTGAGGATTTAGGTTTTTCTTTTTCTTTTATTCATTTTTACTTTCTGTTTTTTGTTTTTTGTTCTTTTCAGTTATCTTTAGCTAATTATATTTATTTTGCATTACTCCTTAATAAGATTCTTTATATCACTTTTCTCTTGTTGTTCTCATCTTCCATTTCTGTATTTTTAAAGTTTTATTTATTTCATGTTCCTCTTCTCAATTTCTTCCATCTTTATTAGAATTACTATCAAGCTTTATTAATCTTCAGATATTTATTTTACTTTATGTTATTACTGTTGAGTTCTTTTTTATTGTTAAGTTTAGTATAGTTGTTCATTTAGTAGATATATACTGTATGTCAGTGTTTGGTTTGTCTCTGTGTATGTATTATAATTACAGATATTTTTATTGTTGAGGATAGTACAGTGGTCACTTTTATTAGTTCCCATGGCATGTCAATATATAGTTGTCTTTGACCCTATCATTGTTCCTGATATTGTTGTTACTGCCAGGGTAACATATTTGTTTCTATTAATTGATTTTTACTGTATATGAATATCTGGTTTGTCTTCGCATCATCAACAATTCTGTGGTTCATGTCCAGAAAACTGGATACTAGACAAATTACATGATACTTTCCCTCTCCAAATTAACAGAGGTGGCTAGATCTTGTGACAAAGACAAAGACCTATAGGTAGGCATGTTCAAAAGCATGAAAACATAAACCAACAAAAGAGATCTCAACACTGGACACAAAGTCTTACCACTGTATTGGCTCTGAATTCTCAGCACACACACATGCACAGTACCTAGGCACGCACAAACTCATACATCCCTGTACACCCAAGAAAAGCAATAGAAATATAAGAAAAGAAGACAACAAAATGACTTCAAAAACTCCAACTCCTCCAAAGATGATTCATTGAGCACTGATGGGAAGCAAATCAAAAGCTAAACAACTGAATTGTAGAAAATGATAAAAGAGGAAACAAAAACAGCTAAATACAGTACTCATCAAGCTAACAATGACATAACCAAACAGATAATGGACTTGGTAAACAAAAAATGAGCTTATAGAAGACACTAATAAAAAGTCGTATTAGCTGAGCAAAATGAAACAAAACATAAACAATCATTTTAGAAGAGAACTAGTGTCTATGAAAATGTGCCAAACACAAATCTAGGAGACAACAATTTTTACTGAACAGATGGGCGGTGGAAATGGCCAGTGTGAGAACAGTATCAGAACAAAAAGGCAGGGGTCATGCAGATGTCATATAGATACTTTCAAACCAACAAGAGAACATGGAACAATGTATCCAACAGTCATTAGATGATTTGGATAAATTAATCTAAGATTAATGGAATCAGTAAAAACCACAAGACAGCATTAATAACATAAGATACTTACTTGTAGATACAATAGCAGAAAATTTTCCAAGTATGAGGGAAAAACTAGCATAAAGATAGGTAAATGAGGAATATAGAACTCCAAATAGCCACAATCAGACTCTTCATGACATAAGACAGTCAAAAATACAAGACTCCAACAAGAGGATGTAATTTTAATGGCTATTAGAGAAAACATTGTGAGACACTGTCTTAAAAAACAAAACAGACACTATAGGAAAGACAGGCAGCATACAAAGTGCTGGGGACTATTGGTAACCAGCTTGGCCAGAGGAATCCAGGTACCTGACTGTTGTGGTTTGGGGTTTTTGCAAGGTGAACAATAGAGTACAGGATATATTTTATAATATTATTTTATAATGAATCACCCAAGAATCATATACAAGAAGTGCAGGCAGTCTATCCACACACCAAATGCAAAGAATCCAGCTGGAGGACTAGAGCTCATAACAATGCCTCCTGCAAGTACAACTGGAGGCCCAGATCCCACCACAAAGTTTCATGCAGACCTGCTTCATGGTTCTGTGCTAGCAAGGCCCACAGGTCAGTGGTAGAAGCTAGGAAATCTTTACCAGTGGGATGAAGGATTTGTGCTAGCAAGTTGAGGGATCTGAATTGGAGCCTGGAAGCAATGCTTCAAGATAAGCACCAGAGTTCCTCAACAGGTACCACAGCCATCCTCAGCAACAGTGAGGTACCAAGCTCCTCCAGCAATGAGGAAAGCTGAGTTCCCATCAGGAAAGCCAATGCAACAAACTTCTCCATGAGGCTGAGCAGTGCACCATCTTCTACTCCAGAGCCAGGAAGTGATGCTCAAGATGAGGACCACAGTTCTTCAAAATTTCCCTGGGAAGGCCAACATGACAGGTCCTCCAAAAGAACAGCCCAAGAGAACTAGCAGTTTCAAACAGCTTCTCCAAACATCATCTCTAGTAGCATTCTAGAAGCTTTCTCTGTTCTGCCTTTTATATTGCTGGCAATACCCCTCAGATGGGCCTCCTGCACCCAGAACCACACTAGTTTAATTCATCTGGGCATTATAAGTTGACCACCAGTTAGAAATCCACTACACTGACTCATCCTTCTACATGGCATAAGCATGGAGACATGGCAACTGGCATGGCCAGAGGAACAAAAGGTAAATTTCCCCCAACAAGGGGAAACACTTTGGATACAAATTCCTAATTTACAGTTTGTTATATTATATAATAATAGATTTAGTTCCTGAGGCCTAATGAACAAAATCAGTAGCTACCAAAGTTTGTCCATTTCTAAATTTTTCATGACACTATCATTATTGCTAATTGTACTATTATAGCTAGGATGTCATATATGTTGTAATCACTTGTTCTCCTTTGGTGACAATATTGGGAAGTACTAAGGAACAAATTCACCATGGACACCTAAAGACTGCAGGCAGAGTCAAATGAACCCAACATCCCTCCTCAATGAACTGGGGAGTCAGGATCCCCGGCAGACACAAATCAAGAATCTCCAACACAGAGAAGATAGCTGAGAAGAACAGACTTTTCCTACAGTGGCCTTGATAGTAGTGATATAGCTACCTACTATCAAAATTCACAAGGATGAACACAGAAATCAAAATAAAAATTTCTTTTTGAAACAGAAAATGATAGGACAAAGGAGAAAAATGGAATTTCAGACTTCTAGCCCACCTAGAACAAGTCCAGGAGACATCAAAAGGGAAGAAATTCGAAATCACACCCCTGAAATCTCTGCAGTGATAGAAACTGAAGTAAAGAAACCACTCCAGGCATCTATAGAAGAAATCAGATCAAAAATAATTTTTCAAGTAAAAAAGAAATGGTAACCATAATGAATGAAAGAATTGCCAAGCATATCTAAAGAAGACTTAGATTAAAAAAATAACAATACAGGAGCATAGAAAAATGACATAAACCTTGAATGAACAATATAAGAAAGAATTAGAATGCATGAAGGAGATTCAAAGAGATATCCAGGAAATTAAAAATTTCATTGAAAGCTTGCAAAGCCATTTAAATGAAATTAAAAGTAGACTTTCAGACCTTGTAGGTAGCAAGAGATCATTGCAGCTAGTAGCCATGAAAGGAAAGATCTTTTATTTTTTTTTCAAACAAATCAGAAAATTTTTATTGTGTGCCCAGGACCAATCAATGTCCTGACTTTCGGGACGGGACTCCCAAAATGTCAGTTCCTTTCGGACTTTTCCTTCAGGTTATATACTTTTCAGGTTTCCATAGTAACCACATTATTTCATTTTCATGAATTTTGCAAGAATGTCACACACTTGCCACAAACTTTACATTTCCCAGACACTGTTAACTGACCATCTGCCCACCCTGGGGCACTGGGGTTTAGGGGTTTTTAAATTTATTTTATTTTTTATTTTATTGAGAACAAATATGAATGAGACAGT
>NW_004524698.1:4605728-4627778 GCF_000260255.1 Octodon degus
CATTGATGCCTATTACTCTAAGATCTTCTAAAAATAGCAAAGAACAAGAAAATAATAATTCAACAGCTACAAGATGATGCAAGGAAAAAGAACATAAGACAGATAGGTGTCAATGAAAAAGAAGTCAACACAAATGACACAAAATAACTATTTGCAGAAATAGCAGAAAATCTCCCAAGCATAAAAAAGGAATCTGACATACAGTAACTGACATGTATAGAAGTCCAATTAGCCATAACCAAAATAAATCTGTACCTAGACACATAATAATCAAGATCCCAGAAATTCAGCAAAAAAACAGAATATTAAAAGTTGACAGAGAAAAGAAACAGATCACCTATGAAGGAAAACCCATCAGAATCACAACAGATTTCTCAATACAAATCATCAAGTCAAGAAGAACTTAGAGTAAAGTATCTCAAGTCCTGAAAGAAAACCACTGCCAACCCAAGTTAATGTACCCTGCAAAACTACCCTGCAAAAGTAACAGAGAAGTAAGATATTTCCACAACAAAGAACAGCTGAAGAAATTCATGATTACCAAACAGACCCTACAAAGAGTTCTAAAAAATATTCTAGAAAAAGATGAAAATAACCACAATTACAAGAGCAATAACAGAAGAGACCACCAAGAGGACAAGCAGTTAAACACAGGGGAAAATAGGGAACCTACAGCAGGAAAATGATATGATAAGCCAATACATATCAGTTATTGCCATCAATGTAAATGGTCTCAATTCACCAATCAAAAGAAGCAGCCTGGAAGAGTGGATCAAGAAATAAAATCCAACAATATTCCACATACAAGGAACACATTTAATTTTTTAAAAATCTTTTATTTGTTTATTTGGTACAAGGGCTTGCTATGCAGCTAGGACTCATGGTGATCCTCCTGTTTCAGCCTCCCCAGCACTGGGATTACAGACATGTACCACTGTGACCAGTTTCGGTGGTTGTCATGGTGGCATGGCATGCAGCACTGGGTATTGAACCTGGGTCCTTGTACTTGTCAGGCAGGAATTAGACTGATGAGCAATCTCTCCCATCCCATAAGGAACACATTATTTATTTATTTTTTAAACTAAAGAACATTATTTTTCACTGAGACTTTTTCTTGAGAACATAACTAAACTTTGTCATCATTCCCTACCCCATCTCAAAAGATTAGTACAGTGAATGTTATAAAACAGATAGAAACAATATGAAGGACTAGAACCAATGCCAACAAGGAACAATTTCCATATGAATCATAAAAATGTTTAAGTAAAAGAAAAAAGAAAAAGAAAAATGGGTCAATGAGGGTTTCAGATTGAGAAGATCCTCACACCTCACATTTCATCTAATGCATTCAATCCTGGCAAGAATGTAACAAAATGGAAAAAGGCTCATATGACACAGCACTCTACTGCAGTGCACTTCACACACCTGCATGCCAAGCCCACCCCAAGCCCCTACTGCTTCCAACTCAATTGTTTGCCAGCCTGCTGCACCTGCTGATGAAGGAGCACATAGATCTTCTCTTTGATCCAGTCTTTGTTATAAGGCTGGTATGTCTGAGTATCAGCTTGGTAAACAAGGCAGCTGAAGTCTGCCAGATTATCAATAAAATCAAACAATTGACTGATAGCATATGTGATAGAGGGGCTGTTGGGGTTCATCCTCTTCAGATGTTCTTCATACACTTTACACACACCTTCCATGCATTCATTAACAGATTCACAGTCAGCGTAAGTTCTGCCTTCTGGCCTCTTGGTAGGTTGCACCAGTAAAATAGCATAAGACATCTCACCAAACTCTTCGCAGCTGCAAATGCTGATTCCACAAGCCACACACAGGTCAGGGGTAACACTGCCAATAGCCAAACTCTTCCAGCAAAGCCAACACATCTTAATCAAAAGGAAATTCACAGACTGAAAATCAAAGGATAGAAAAAGATACTCCATATGACAAGAACCTAGAAAAAAGCAGGGATAGCTATTCTATTTGCAGACAATATGCACTTCAAACCAAAAATGATCAAATGAGATAGAAGTAACTACATAATTATTAGGGGAAAACTTCAAGATGAAGAGATAACAATCAAAAACATGAATGTACCAAATATGGGAGCACCCAATATATAAGACATATTTTAATGAATATGAAAAACAAAATAATCAATAACACAATTTTAACAGGGAACTTTATTCCCTCATTGTGACAAAGAAATAGATAAAGTAGACAAGCAATAAAGAAAGAACAATTCTGAACCAAAGTATTAGCAACTGCTTTGAAAATCTGTAGCCCAATTAATTAGAGAATTCAGAAGAAATGGGTAAGTTTCTAGGTATACATTAATTAACAAAGCTGAACAAGAAATTAATAACTCTGACTAATCCAATAATAGGAAATGAAATTGAGGCAGAAAAAAACCTACCTTTTAAGAAAAGCTCAAAACCCAGTAGATTCACCATTAAACAATACAAGAACTTCTGGGAAGATCTAAAACCAGTTTTCCTCAAACAACTGAAGAAATTCATGACCACTAAATGGTCAGACTGTACTGACAGTTTCCTTCCTGAAGCTAGTGTTGCCTGATTATAAAACCAGACAAGGACTCAACAGTAATGACAGAAGAAAAACCTATAGGCCAGTCTTTTTAATGAACAACGATGTAAAGATCCTCATCAAGACACTGGGAAAAAAAAAAAAAGCAACAAATCATGAAAAAATCATATACATGACCAAGTAGGCTTCTAGTGACACAAGGATGGTTCAACACATGCAGATAAATCACATCAGAAAAATAGAAGCAAAAACAAAAGTTTCAGGATTATCTCAGTAAACACACAGAAAAAATACTTTGACAAAACTCAAAATGTTTTCATTGTAAAAATCCTGAAGTAAATAGATATCAGAGGCAATCATCTCAATTTAATAAAGGCAATTCATGACAAAGTGATGGCCAACATCACATTAAAATTGAGAGCTTTCTCTCTAAAATTGGAAACAAGATGGAATATACACTATCATCACTCCTATTCAGTATAGTCCTCACAATAGATTACATACATATACTTTACACAAGGAAGGTAAACATTATGTACTTTAAACATGTACTAATAAAAATCAAAATTAAAAACTTTAGTGAAAGATATCAAGCCACAGAAATACATAAAAATGATGCATAAAAGAAGTCAAAAATCCTTATTTACAGATAGTACGATCCTTTACATAGAAGATCCAAAAAATTTCATCAAGACAGCTTCCTAACTTTATGACGACAACAACTATGGAGACTTGCAGAGGCAGATTTGAAAGTGAAAAGAGTATCAAAGAGCATAAGAAGCAGACCCAAATACCAGGGTGGAGGTGTTGCATCAGACTAAAGCCAATTTTGAAAAAGAAGAAAGGCAGAAAGAACTTAAATGACTTTGAGGTGAGGATACATGGATGCTACCTAATGTCAATGAACAAATTGAGGCTTTCTCAAAGGAACAATCTCTGAAGAAAAGGAAGAAAAAAGGTAAGATTTCAAAACAAGTAAAGAAAGAAAAGAAAAAAAGAGTAAGAAACAAAAATATGAAAAAAGTGAATCAACTGATAGTTCATCAAGCTCTGAGGATGACTGGGTTGAGGCTGCTCCATCCCAAACTCCTGATGGGGAAAAGACCTGGAAAGTGAAAGACGAAGGGTTCGAGAAAGATGATGGCCAGGTTATTCAGAGGGATGCGTGGATGACTGTAGGTTTTATGTCTGTTAAGACTGCGGCACCATCAGCACTTAAAGCTGAGAAGGAAATGACAAGGAAAACAGAGCAGAGAAGAACTAAGCCCATGAGCAGTCTAAATTCTTGAAAGAGAATTGAATCCATATTGGAAGGATGGTGGGACAGGTCTCCCATCAGAAGACTGTAATGTATCATCACTTGCTAAACCTCAGGAGTAGAGGATGGTGGATTAAGCTGGCTTGAAAAGTCTTACCAAAGAATGAAAGAATAAGCTGAAAAACAAAACAGAAAATTTGATGACATTGTAACTGAAGGTACAGGTCAATAGAAATATTTCAGTTGAAATTAGAAGAAGTTGGAAAAACTGCATCCAAAAATGAAGATTCTAGACAAGAGCAGTGGAGGAAACCAACATATTCAGATAAAGTACAAAAGAGCCAAGAAAGTAGGAAATTAGATTTAGTGAAATCTAATAAAAATTCAAGAGATAGGTATGATACAACAGAGACTACAAACAGTAGCAGTACAGATAAATTTAGTGATAATGAGAAACATAAGAGATACATGTCTTCAGAATCACATAAAAGAGAATTCAATTTAAGGCAAAATCAAGAGTTCACTTCTTCAAGAAATTTGAGACCTAAATTCTTAAGACCTTCTGATGCTGATGAACTGTCATCTTATTTCAAGGCTAGAAATTTTGAACCATCTAGTTCATCAACATTAGCAGTAGCTCAGGGTTCTTTGCTGTGTGATGAGGAGGGGACAAGAAACATTCAAGTAAGAAGGCGTTGGAAACAAGTAGCAGTGTTAACTCTGAACACATTTCAGGAAACATGGGAGAAAAACTGACAGCCAAGAGTGTGCGAGAACACTGGGAGGATGCAGAGTCTATATTTGCTGGTGTAGAGGATGAGTCCATCCACGTCCTGAGTGTTGATGAGAACACGTTGGGGGCCAAGATTATTAAGGCAGAGATGATAGGGAACATCGAACTGGCCCAACAATTTAAAGCCCAACTTGAAATCGCTAATAAATTAAAAGAACCTGTAGCACAAATGTCATCAAAAAGAACAGGAGCAGAGGAGAGTGCAGACCAGCAAGAAGTAACCCTTGTCAGGACAGACGAGTCTGGAAGAGCATGGCCACTGAGCACACCAGCAGCTCCACAGTCACAAGCAGGAAGGAGGAGGATACACAGGGTTGCTACCCATGAAGGAAAAGAAAGAATCAGATACTTTCCTCATGATGACCATCTAAGCCCAAATGATTTAGTCAAAAACAAAAAGATGGGGGCTGGGGAGATGGCTCAGTGGAGAAGCGCTTCCCTGGCAAGTGCAAGGGCCTGAGTTCAATTCCCAGTTCTGGAAAAAAAAAATAGGAACAACAGAAAGTAAAAACAAACTCTTTATGAGAATGGCATCTAAGGTTATGGGAAAAGCAGATGTAGACTATTATACTCTAGATGACATTTTTGTATCCAAAGCAGCTGAGGGAGGACATCTTGGCAAGGAGGAAGAGAGTCAGAGGAAGCAGGCTATTGCTATGCACCAGTGTCTTGCTGCACAAATGGAAAAATGTCTGTATTGTTTTGACAGCTCTCAATTTCCCAAGCACCTTATTGTTGCAATAGGTGTTAAGGTTTATTTATGTTTACCCAACTTCTCATCTCTTTCTGAGGGGCACTGCCTGATAGTCCCTTTGCAGCATCATCGAGCTGCTACCTTATTGGATGAAAACATCTGGGAGGAAATTCAGATGTTTAGGAAATCATTAGTAAAGATGTTTGAAGATAAAGGGTTGGATTGCATCTTTTAAGAAACTAATATGAACATGAAGAAACAGTATCACATGATTTATGAAAGTATTGTTCTCCCAAAGGAAGTGGGTGATGTGGCTCCTGTCTATTTTAAGAAAGCAACAATGGAACCTGATGAAGAGTGGCCCGTGAACAAGAAATTAATTGATCTTTCTTCAAAAGACATCAGAAAGTCTGTTCCCAGGGGCTTACCTTACTTTTAGGTGGACTTTGGCCTCCAAGGAGGCTTTACCCATGTCACTGAAGATCAGCACAAATTCTCTCATTACTTTGGAAAGGAAATCATTGGTGGGATGTTGGATCTAGAGCCAAGACTTTGGCGGAAGGGCGTCCTTGAAAGCTTTGAGGGTCAGAGGAAGAAAGCACTGCAGTTTGCTCAGTGGTGGAAATCATATGACTTCACCAAAAGCATAAAGTGTTGACATGCACCTCTCATTTTTAATTTCCTCTTCAGATACTCTTTTAATCTCCACTGCATCTCACTGAACAGTTAAGCTTCAGCTCACAGGGAAAAAAGTAAGAGCAGCAGACTGCTCTGGGTCTGTACCCTGTGCACTGCTGTATTGTGTTGTTCTTTTCCTTCGCCTTCTGGAGACTTTATTTTAGTGTCTGTAGAGTAACAGCAAGTTTACTGGATGGCCACTTACATTCCTGTTCTGTACCTACTTTTTGGTGTTCTGAATAAGTTAATCTAGTGAAGGGTTTTCTCGAAGGATACCTGGGAAGCCTTAAAAATCCTTGGTTTAGAGGAAGTTAGGCCTGCTTCAGGGTAGCTTATTACTTGGCTTCTTTGCTTTTTAGAATAAAATGATATATTCAGTAATAATTGAATTCATTTTTTAAATAACTGTATATAAGGGCTCTTGATTTTCTAACCATAACATATAGTATTATTACTATTTGCTTTGTTCAAGAAAAAGACTGCCTTGAGAAAACTAAAGAATTAAATTGGTAATGAAAATGTAATATAGTCACAATTCAAATGTATCTGTTTTTCTGGAGTTTTACATAGTCTTAGTTTTGGTAATTCAAAAAGAATTCAAAAACAATTGTTCTATGTAACTCAATTTACAGTTGTTTAAGAGGGTATTTATTTATTTATTTATTTTGGTATTTTAGTACAGGGTCTATGGGGTCTAACTACACAGATCAGACTCATAATGATCCTCCTGTTTTCAGCCTCCCAAGCTCTGGGATTATTGGCCCACGCCACACCCATTTTCAGTCTCAGCAGGCCTGGAGGGCAGTGCCGGCATGGCATGTACTGCTGAGGATTGAACCCCAGTCCCTGTGCTTTGCCTAAGTAGGTGCTTCAGTATACGGAGCTATTTGACTGGCCATGTTCAGTTTTTGAAAGTAAAAATTTGCAGCCAAATCGCTATTATTGGTTTATATTGATTATTATAAAATCTTCAATAATGAGAGTATTCTAAATGTCAGGAGCATGTTTTCTCTCGACCACTACTGGATTTATTTATTTTCACTTTTTAAAGATTGGTTGTACAGACTGATGGGTTTCATTTTGGCAGATTGGTACATGCACCTGCTTTGATCATTTTCATCTCCCCAACACCCCGCCCCACTTGCCTATTTGATTTTAAGTACTTAATTATTGTAGTTCTCTGTACTTGGTGTTGGTAGGAAGTCCTATTCTCACAAAATATGGCTACAATGTGGGAGTGTGCCTGCTGTTTTTCTTCATGTGGAAGATACTGTTGTAGCATTTTCAACATGTTGTTAGGAAGCTGCATGTAAACTTTTTATCGTGAAATTCTAAATACTTAGAATGAAGCATATTTCAGAGTAATAACTCTAAACATTTATTTTTAATATCAACATCTTATGTAAAAAAGTTTGTATTTGACAAACTTTTGTAAAAAAAGTTTGTATTTGACAAATAAAATAAAATTTAATTATTTTTGATTTAAAAAAATTCATCAAAGACTCCCAGAGCTAATAAATTCACCAGGGTCACAGGACACAAAAGCAACTCACAAAAATCAGTTGCATTTTTGCACACCAATAAAAAAAAACTGACTGGGAAGGAAATTAGGAAACAGCACCATTCACACAGGAGCACTGAGAAAAATTATATACTGAGGAATTAACCTAATCTATGAAATAAAATAATTCTATAACTAAAACTTCAATGTGCTGAAAAAGGAGATGAAAACAACATCAGAAAAGGGAAATATATCCCCTGTTCTTGGATAGGCAGAAGCAATATTGTGAAAATTTTATGGCTCCAAAATTGATACATAGATTTAATTCAATCTTGACAAAAATACTAATAGCATTCTTTATAGAAATAGAGCAAATAATGATAAAATTCATAAGAAACCAGGAGAGACCCAGAATAACAAAAGCAATCCTGGGCAATAAGAACAAACCAGAAGACATCTATCACAGATTTGAATTAAATACACATGAAGCTGCAGTGACAAAAACAGCATGGTGCCAACGCAAAAACAGACATATGGATTAATGAAATAAAACATAGGATGTAGAAACAACCCCATACAATTCAACATTCTGCTTTTTGGTAAAGGGATCAAAAACATATGCTAGAGGAATGTCAGTCTCTTTGACAAGTGGTGCTGGAACATTAGCTGCATACATGAAGAAGATTGAACTTAGACACATATCTCTTATGATGAGCTAAATAAAAATGGAGTAAAGATCTAAATATTAAAACACAAACATTTTATCTGTTTGAAGATAAAATAGATAAAACGCTTGAAGACATTGACATATATATGTGAGAACTTTCTGCATGGAAGCCCAATTACACAAAATGCAGCATTGAGAATCAACACATAGGATTAAATAAAACTAAAAATCTGAACAACAACAGCACAATAGTAACTTACTGAATAAGAAAAAAAAATTCCGGATACTCCTCAGACAGAGAACTAATATCTACAACACAAAGAAATAATAAAACTTAGACCCTTCCCAAACAAAAGATCCCATGAACAGCAGCATTTCTATAAAGAATGCTGTTGGTATTCTCATCAAGATTGAATTAAATCTATATATCAGTTTTGGAGATATACAATTTTCACAATATTGGTTCTGCCTATCCAAGAACAGGTTATATGAAATGAAGAACAGGTGAAATGAATAAACACTTCTCAGAAGTACAAATGGACACTAAATACATGAAACAATATTCAACATCTCTAATCATTAGAGAAATGTGAATTGAAACAACACTGAGATTTTATCTTACTCCAGAAAACAATGGCTATGATAAAACAAAATAAAATAATATCAAATGCTGCTGAGGCTCCAGAGAAAAAAGTGCCCTTCTATATTGTTGATGGGAATCCAAACTAGCATAACCATGATGGAAACAGGATTTCTCAAAATATTAAAAGGGAAAACACTATTTACCCTAAATAGACTCCTTTAAGGTATCTTCCCAGAAGACTTAAAATCATAATAATGTACATGGGTGCTGAAGTTTATAGCAGCACAAATCATGATAGCAAATTCTTGAAGCAGCCTGTATGTCCGTTACAGATGCTTGGATACTGTGGGATTTATACTCAAATGGTACAAAGTTCAGACTTCTTGTTGTGCTATAACAAAGGATAAATTTGAGTCATTTGTAGGAAAATGGATGCACATTGAAATCATAATGTTAAGTGAAATAGACACACAAGTTTAAAGATCACGTTGTTTCTCTCTTATTAAAAACTGAAAATATGAAAGACAGGTAACAGGAAACAGGGAGACAGATCTTTTGCAAATGAGGCTGGGACCAAAAATTGGTGTGTGGGGGGTGGGAAGGCAGGCCATGGGGAAGGGACATAAAAAGAACTAAGCTGTGTTATATACATGTAAAAGCTCACACTGATGATCATAAGCATGTACTGCAAACAAGGATTAATAAAAATTAAACAAATTAGGAAGTCCTTCCATAGCAATGTTAAATGTTATTAGTTTTATTTGGGGGAGATTATTATAAAAATAAACAGATCCAACATCTACTCAAATATATAACACTTTATTTTAAGACAACCATTTATGAACGTAACACGAAGGAACTGAACTTTTTAGTCACTGAGAAATCTTTTCTCTGGTGCTAACCTGATCATAATACACTGCCTTCCCTAAAAGTAACTTTTACTCTTTTATCAAATGTTTGCCATGATCTCTTTCTTGCATTGATAGCTTTATACTCAGAGGTATATATATATATATATATATATATATATTAGAGTTTTAGTCACTAAAAGAAAGATGGATGCGTCACATAAGACTCTCTTAATCTGCTGCAGCTCTCTCTCCTTTCTTCTCTTCACACATTACCACTTGAAAATCCTGTGCTATTTGACCTATAGAATTCCCAAAGTGTGGATTTTGGCAACCTTGTAATCATGACACAGCCTAACAAATTATCTCTTCTCTGGTTCTTGAAGTTTTTCAATTAGATCTAAAGCCCTATGCACTGTGTTTACTGGAGGAATCTGTCACTAGTATGTGCTAAATTAAATGCACAAGAGAGATTTTCAGACAGAAGAAAGGTGATGCTAAGTGATAGCAAAAATTTGTAGGAAACAATGAGCAAAAATCAAAGAGACATGTACAAGTAAATCTAAAATGTAATTAACTAAATAAGCTAGTACTAATAATACCTTTTTGCCCTTTGCATATATGTAGAATTAAAATACATGACACTGATAGCATTAAATCAGAAAAAAGAGAAATAAAATCAAAATGTTCAAATAGCATTCTATAGGAACTGGTAAAACTGCTAATTTATATTATTATATTTTAATAAATCCAGGGTGATGTTCAGTCTCTAAAATGGCCTCTGAAGAAAATGTGAAAAGAGTATATAATTATCCAGGTGTAAAAAGGGCAGTAATAAATTATTCTTTTTTTTTTTTTTTTTTTTTTTTTTTTTTGAGAACCGGGGATAGAACTCAGGCCTTTGCACTTTCCAAGGAAACACTTATTCTACTGAGCCATCTCCCCAGCTCAATTGTTCTTGATTAAAAAAAAAAAAACAAGGTTTTTCAAAGAAAGAACAAGATAAACAAATAAAATTGCAAACCAAGTCCACGTGTTTTAGCAGTTACATAAATTGTAAATAATTTGTAAAATTTGTAGGGCTAGAATGTTTTATAGCATAATATGATCCAATAATATAATGCTTACAAACAATAGAGTGCTTCAAAAGAATTATCCTAAACACAAAAAAGCAGAATCCTAACCAAATGAAACAAACCCTAATCAAACAAAAGAAAGATGTCATAGCTGTGCTAACATCAAAATGAAATAAAAGAAGGAACATTTCCTAATGACAAAGGCTCAATCCACAGGATGATAAAGTGTTTCAAACTTGTCGTGTTTGATCAGGTACCCTAAGAGTATATTTTTTAAATGGTACAATTAAAGAAAAATATGCAAATCTACAATTGCAAAGAAAGCTTTAAGCATACTTTCTCAATGAAACTGGTAGAACAAGGAAAACAAACAAAAACAATGCTGAACAAAGTCAGACAAAAGTCTCTGCCTATGGAGAAGGATCTGTGGTGGGTCTGTTTTGCCTGCTTCTGTGGCCTGGCCTGGTTTTTGTAGTCTTAACTGGGCACTCCATCGGGCACCACGAGGAAACAGGACAACTGGGTGGGCTACATGAATCCAATAGAAATGGCCAGATCAAGAGGTCCAATCCAGTCTTCAGAGCCAACCATCCAGGATTATCTGAATTGACCCAGGCCTACCTGGGAATAACTGAAAAAGCAACTAGAAAAAAAAAAATGGCTCTAAGGCTTTGGCTGAATTTGAAGAAAAAATGAATGAGAATTGGAAGAAAGAACTAGAAAAGCACAGAGAAAAATTATTAAGTGGAAATGAGAGCTCATAAAAAAACAGAGAAAGAAGAAAAAAGAAAGAAAAGAAGAAATCTGGTAGTTATTCATCTTCTTCTTCACTGAGCTCTGATTCTTCCAGCAGTTCTTCAGATTCTTCTGAGGATGAGGAAAAGAAGCAAGTAAAAAAGGGGAAAGAAAAACAAGGGGGGGGGGGGAGAAAAAGAAGAGCCATTCATATAAATCTTCTGAAAGCTCCCTGTCAGAATCTGAGTCAGACAATAAGAATAGTTTTAAAAAGAGTAAGAAGTCAAAGGATGCAACTGAGAAAGAAAAGAACAATAAAGGACTTACCAAGAAAAGAAAGATGTATTTTGAAGATAAACCTTCTTCATCTGAGTCCTTGTCAGAATCAGATCATATTGAAGAGGTACGAGCAAAAAGGGAAAAAAAGCAGTAAAAAACTAGAAAAAGCAACAAAAGAAAACAAAAAACAAAAAGAAGCATAAGAAACACAGAAAGAAGAACAAAAAGAAGGCTGCTAGTTCAAGTACGGAGTCACCATAATATTAATAAAAACCAAGACTCCCCTATGAAGAAAGAGTAATGTCTAAAGAAATTTCAACTGTGAAATTAAGATGTATTTACTAGCATGCATAATTTTCTTGTTCTTAGAATTGTTCCTGGACTATTCAGTAGGCACTCCAAAGCCATTATGTGAAAGGGCCATAACTGTTGCTTGCTGCTTGAACATCTACTTTTTCTCCTCCACTGCATGATAACCTCGAAAATAATACCCTGCAGTCACACTCGTGGTTAAAATATTTGGGAAGAAAGCTAATATTTTTGACTAGAAGTATCTAGTGATAAATCAATAGGAAATGAATCTGGATACATCTTAAGATGTAATCAGAAATAGTCAGATGACTCTAGTTAAATTTTTTAAAGTAGGGATTACATTAATATTTTGAAATCTTTACTTTGTAGATGAATATATCTTAATTTTTCCCCCTTATATACTTTTTATTTACCTTGGAAAGGAGCTTTTAGTGTGGAGAGAGGGATGGTTTGCTATCTCTTTAGCTAACAAAATAGTGTACTTTTGGTCCTCACACCTCATACGTTGGTGGACACAGTAGCCATGCTTCCTGGGAGATCAGAGCTGAGTACGAGGCCTCTTGCCCCTTACTGAGCTTAATGGCATTAGTGGACTTTGTCATTTGCTGTTTTGAGCAACCCAGAGAAGTAGCTCTTTGCTGCATGAGAAAGCCCTAAAGCTCTGGGTTTGTACCTGCACATCAACAAAAAATGAATGTTTTTTAGCTTTAGAATGTGTTATGTCATTTGAATTAATTTTTGACCATACTTCGGCTTTAGAGAGGAATTGTTTCATATAGACACTGGTACTTTTTGAACTTAATGGCTAAAGATTCTAAAATGCATGTTTTGTACTGTTAAGTTTTAACCAATCAGAAAAAATTTACATAACCAATAGTAGTTACTTTATTTTTTTTGGTATGAATGTTGTTTAGGCTGCAATGTTTAGCTTTTGCAAACTCTTATTTGTACTGTCTCAAGTTCATTACTATGTTTAGTGGCACCCTTGCCAAGATACTTAGCACGTAAAAAGCAGGTTTTGAGTTTTTGTTTTAAACAGCTTCATATTGAAGCTGAGACTTACAAACAAGTTGAGTGGCAGGCCTGGTATGCTGTATCTTGTTAAATAAAGCTGCTGCCAGAATCTTAGTAAATATAATGGTTTTTTTTTTAATTCCCTGCCTATGTTCAAATAAATATGTGAAAAACTATTCAACATCATTGGTCATCTAAAAAAAAAAGTTTATCTGGGGGGCTGGGGAGATGGCTCAGTGGAATAAGTGCTTCTCTGGCAAGCGCAAGGGAGTAAAACAATAGTGAGATTTCTTCTTACCCCAGAAAGAAGGGCTATCATCAAGAAGTCGATGATGACAAAGGCTGGATGGGCTACGGGGAACAAGGAATTCTCATCTCTCATTGGTACGAGTGTAGACCGGTACTATGGAAATAAATACGGAGATTCCTCTCAAAGCTAGGAATGCAAGTCCCATTTCACCCAGCGTTTCCCATCCTAGCTACTTTTCCAAGTGAACTGAAAACATCATACCACAGTGATTTATGTGTGCCCATGTTTACAGCAGCACAATTTGTCATAGCTAAATCTTGGAAACAATCTAAATGCCCATCAACTGAGGAATGGATAAAAGAAGATGTGGCATTTCTTCACAATGGACTGTTACTCAGCTGTTAAAAAGATAAACTTGAAGCTTTTATAGGTAATCACATGCAACTAGAGACCATACTGGGAAGTTCATAAGTGAAATAAATTAGACCTGCATGTGCAAGCATTGCACTGTCTCACTAGAGTAAGATCTGGAGGTACAATACATACTCTGAAAGGGAAAGTATCTGTTCATTGGGAAGGAAAAACTGGGATTAGGAAAAGGAAAAAAAGAAAGAAGGAAAAAGATATATTTATGTATATATATAGGATAGCTTGGATAATTGTACTGCTGATTTCTACTCATCTATTCAAAAGACAATTTAATGATTAATTTTCTTTCTTTTTTTTCTCCAAATTTTCATGTTTATATCTGGTAATCTAAACAACTAATTTGAAGATAATATTATGTAATATGGCAATCATTGTTGAATACTTATTTTGTTTAGTAAAATTTGTGATTTTTTTTTCTTTTACCATTTTGTATTCTCCTTAAAAAATAAAAAAATATCCACCTATGTTGAACTTAAAAGAACGTATATAGGTAGTAATTAAATAAGCCCACAATTGAACATAAAACTGCCAATTTGCTATGTGTTCTAAGGGAAGATAGTCTTCTGAAAATGAATGTGATGCATGCTGAAGAAATTAAAAACACTTTTCTGAGAAAGTGAAACATTATTTCAGCTTTAAAGGACAAATCATGGTTAATTAAGAGAGTAGAGGAGGACGTGTGGGCCAAATTGCATTGGACATTAGGTGTCATGGTCTCCGCAAAGATCCTATGGAAGGAGAGGAGTTTGAAGAACTAGAAGGTGGCCCAAGGAATGGAAGCATAGTGTATGAAGGAAAACAAACCAAATCCAAGCTGCAGAGATAGGCAAGGCCAGAACATTCGGGAATGTGTACACTATGTTATGGATCTTGGACTCTGCCCAGAGAGCAATGGGAGGCCAACATGAAGTCGTAAAGCTGCTGTATATTATTGTTGGAATTATGTTTGGAAAAGATTAATCTAGCTGTGCTATGAGAATGGGCAACAGAGGTCAGAATCAACAGGAGAGGTTAAAAAAAACCCAGAACTTTTTACCAGTGTCTAGAGGTAAGGAAGGATGGTGCTGATAATGGAGTTGAAGAAGCATTAGATTTAAGAGCTACATAAGGTATTAAGATATTCAGGAAATAGTAAATCCTGATTTGGTGAAGCATTTGACATCTGAATGAGGGTGAGGGAGACAGTAAGGAGGTCTTTTCAGTTTCTTGATTGTGCAAATAGGTCTGAGAGTGATACCATTCTCTGAGACAAGAAATACAGACTGGGCTTTGGAAGGAAAACCATAAATTCAGTTTTAGAAATGTTGGGATTCAGAATTTTTCTGTTTGACATTGTTCTGTAGGATATCTCAAAGCTCATAATTGATTTTTTTCTTCATAGTATTTGGTTGGTTTTATTTGCTTCTTTTACCTCTTCCAGTCCAGCTTTTGGAAAAATGCAATTGCAAGCTCTTATTCTGAATGTTTATCATGTCACTATGTCCAAATATTGATGCTTGCCTAATTTGAGCCTTCTCAGGGCGTAATACAAACAAGAGAGAGGATGGAAAATTGGTTGATATCCCCAGGAGTATTTGTAGGGTGCTGGACACCTACCCCAGAGTCCAAATGTGTCAGGGAACTTTCTGGCTCTGTTATCAAAACTATCTAAATGGCAGATTGCTTTTCTGGAAGATTGTGCAAGGATGAGCAGCCAAGTTCAGGAAAATTGGCTCTTAATATACAAACCATTTCAGAGAAGCACTAATGAGCTCTTCCTTCAATGAATATTAAATCTGCCAAGCATATGAATCAGGTGTAGTATGAAAAGAGACACCAATCCACTCTTCCAAAGCGATTTCCTGCTAGATTTTCAGGGTGGAAGATGCCACTTCCCCTGCTTTAAAGTGGCTGAATTGCTGTTGGCAGATAATTTTGAAATCCTTTCCATGAAAAAGAATGCAGTGAAAATGAGAGCCTGGGCAATCCATTCAAATCCAGGAAAAAAAGAAAGAAGAAATGAAATTGTGGCTATTTCTCTACTTAAAGATTGACCAACAATCTCATATGGATGTACAAAACCCCTCTTTACAGTACATTTTCCCCTCTGTCTGTCCCAATCTACCTTTTAATTCTTTCAGGGTTTAAATGAAGAGAAGAAATTGAGATTTAATAAGAAATCCCACTGTGTTAATCTGATTTGAATGAGGAGCATAAGGTTAAATGTATTGCAAATGGTGTGGTCTTTAAACCAATTTGAATTTCTAGGTTTTGACACAAATTGTTACTATTGAGTCTGCCCAAACTTTCATCCATTGAACTGAAGAGATCTGCTTTCTTACTTGGAAAAAATGTTGAGTTTTGTAACTATGCAAAGAACATAGAAGAAGACAAATTAATTTTCAAATGTCTTGTAAGTCATTACCTGTAATTTGGTTGGGAGGGAAGAAAATGATGGACATTTGGAACCTTGTCATTTATGTGGTCTTCTGTATTTTTCTGACTTGTCTGATAATTATCATGTTGGACGTTTGTAAAATAAAAACTACATAGATGTGGTCTGAGAATGAGTAGGTCCATGAACCATGACTTTGCTTAATATCAATGCCGCTCAATATAAAGGCATCACTTCATTTGGCGGGGGGCACTTCACCACTCTGTAGTCATGACACTTTGGAAAGCAGTAACTGGAGACCTGACCTAGTTTAATCAAACCCTCTCTTATTACTTGTAAAGAAACAGGCACAGAAGGAAGTGTTGCCCTAAAAGTCACATGATCTATATCCCAGAATGCATTTTTCTTGGAGGTTTTTTCCAAGAGAAGAAGTGAAATGGTGAGCAAGACTCTATTCTAATAGACTGATGTGGTATATGACAAACACGGAAGTCTCAAATATTATCACTAGAGAAGACTGTCTCTTATGAAGTCTCTTTCTCCAGGTTCTGGGCACTGAGTGTGCTGAGGCCATTTTTACTTCCAATTTGAGTTTCTGCATACTTGGCCAGAAAGACAGCAGGTCTTTGGCTAACGACTATTGAACCACAGGAAATAAGATAGAGAACACTTCTCTGCACATCTTGAGCTTCTTTGAGAGGTCTGAATTTGTTCCTTGCTGTGGATCTGAGCACCAAGACATTGAGCTGATAAACATGGGTCTTGTTCACAAGCTTTGTGATTGTTTCCTTTGCTCCAAGAGAACATTTGCTTATTTTACAACCTGGCCTCAAACCAACATTGAGAAATATGGCTTGAGTCTACCTTTGAATAATTTATCACATTGTTACTTGTTCTTGACTTTGATGGATGGATCAAGTGACTTAGAATTTGTGATTAGTAAATATCATTTCAACACCAATCCAATTCATTAACCAATGATTTTTGCCCATTTCTCTGACATCAACAAATATGCCAACAGCCTTAATTTTAAGCTGAAACTAAAATAGTGATCTCAGTTTCCATATTCTGATTTATATGACAAAATCATTTTATTTAAAAAACCGTCAGTTTTCCCATCTATAAAATAAATATCGCAAACACTGGTCTTACTGTAAAACACTTTTAAGCAAATTGCTGAAGACTGTGACATATGACTTACATATTATTATTTTGTTGTAGGCAGCTGAATTAGACAGAAATATTATAGGCAGTCAAAAAGGGCCAGGATCTCAAGGAGGCAAATTGGAAGATAAGGTGACTTTGCAACTTAGGAAGAGACAGACATCCTTTCTCTGGGCCACATCTCAAGACAAAAGTAAGCAAAATGCAGTCACATACTTCTCTAGGGATAGGCATCAGGGATTGATATTCCAAATAGATATCAACCACCTTGAAAGAGCTCAAATGAGTCACTAACTCAACACTCAATAGGAAGAGACCCTTTTCTGTGTTCATGCCCGCTTGCTATGTGACTTGCTTCCTCATTTGGTCCTGGATTTAATCAATTTTCTCTGAGCAGTGGTGTTTGCAATCTCATTGGTTGACCATAGTTTTGTCCCACTTCATGCTCACCTAAGCGAGTTCCCATGTTCTCCACTACCTTAGACCCGCCTAACTGCTGTATTACTCTATAACAGTACCTGGAAGAGACAGCTTCCTGGGGACAACCTACTTGCAGCCACCTCCCCACCTCACTCCCCACCCCTCACTCCCTGACCTCCCAATCCCCCACCCCCATCTCTCTCAGACAGAAGCTTTCTTTCCTCCAATAAATATATTCGACTCTTAATCTCCGTTTGTTCCTAAAATTCATTTTTTGGTTTTAGGGAACACAAACTAATCCCAGGTATGTTTGAGGTTGGGAGTTTCATTTCCCCTCTGTCAGTTTTATAATGGAGAGCTTTTTCTACTGGTTAGTTGTCTGTGACATTGGTGGCATGCATGCATATGACTTCATGCATCATTAAAACATTACATTTTGATTTATTTAACAGACAGCTATATTTCATTGTTATTTTATGGACAGCAAAAGAACACAGATGAACATTTTCATAAATATAGAACAATAAAAGACAGTCCAGGTACTGTCACTTATTATTAACTGAATGATCTACTTCAGCCTCATGAGAATCAAGAATTTCTTGGACACAGCCAGTAAGAGGGTACCTCCTTCTCACAGTACCCTCATTACTCTACTCTACTCAGAAGCTAAAGTCAAGAAAACCTGTACCTGATTACCACTTTCATGCTTGAAGAATTCAGAAATCCATTTCAACATTTTTTTGCATTCTGAATGAGAAGAAAATTTGTGGTAAAATTTCACTCTGTAGGAATGGCTTCTATTCACTTCAATCCATCTTTTCTGTGGACTAGAATGAGAAAATTCTTTTCATGTTGTCAAAGGGGTCTCTTCCTTCTATAAAACTCATATCTCATAGAAAGTTTTTGTAGACAACTTTTTTTGCTTGATGAATAAGTTTATTGGTCTTTATTTATAAACAACTTCTAAAAGTAAGCACTGTCTGCTTCCTTGCAATCTATAATCTAAATTAAACCAGTTGCAAATACAAAGATTCCTTGATTTATGATGGGAGGGCCTAGATCAAGATCTGGTCCTTCATCTATGGGTCCTCCAGGCTTACTGAAGCCACTTCACTCTCCAGTGCTGCCCATTCCACCGTGTCCTCCTCCCCGCCCACCTCTGCTCATGCCTCCACGATCAAAACCCCCTCTTCCCCAGTTTTCTCCTAGTCCAGAAAATCCTCCATACTCCTGCCCATAAACACCCATGCTACTGGGGTGGTCCTGTTGGAATGAACTCTGCTGCCCGTAGCTGCTGCTCTGTTGGCTGTATTGACTTGGAGCCTGACTGTAGGATCCAGGCTGCGGGGAATAACTAGTGAGAGACTGCTGCCCATAGCTGCTTTGTTGACCATAGCTGCTCTGCTGTCCACAGCTGCTCAGCTGCTCATAGGTGTTCTGCTGAGAGTAACTGCTCTGATCATAACTAGTTGTCTGTGTAGAAGAATAGCTGGTAGGAGGATAAGATGGTATGATGACTGCCTGCATCAGGTAGTTTCCAGGAACCTGGGGATAATGCAGTTACTCTGTCCCTAGCCTAGGCTGTGCTGGATAAAACCCCCTGTGCTAGATTGACGTTGGTTAGTCTCAGTAGGCTTGTTACCATCCTGTGGTCTTGCGGGTGTAGTAGCTGCTGGCTGCTGCCCATAGGCTGGGTAAGCAGGCTGAGTGCCATATGCAGACTGACATCAGTAGGCTGTCCATAGGCTCCATAGCTTTGTTGCCAATATGCCTGGGTGGTCTGTACATATCCTTGAGTTGGCTGGGCTGTGTAAGCACTGTAGCCCTCCTGGGCTGCAGCTTGGCTGTAGGTACTATAATCCATGGATGCCATATTCTCTCCTTCCTCCTCTTCTCTCAGTGTCTGTCACCCCTATGATGGAGTTATATTTCTTATTGTAAATTGAAAGTATCGTAAATATAAAATGCACTTAATCTATCTGCTCTACGGAACATTGAACATTGTTGCTATGAAGGTTATCAAGAACACATGATATGGTGTGTTACTATCCCAGGAAAAAGATTAAAACTAAAAATTTAAAGTACAGTTTCTACTGTACAATAAGTCTCTGTCTTGTGAACATTCAAGTTGAAAACTTTCATGGCTACAAACAGACCTCACATTACAATTCTTACATAGATGAGAAAAAATGGTAGGAATAGCTCAAGTATCTGTGGGACATCGTCATCTGTACTGTGGTGTGCTTACTGTACAGCACTATAGTGCACAGTAGGACAAGGCGCAGTCAGAGCCCAGGATGTCTGGAAACCAGAGGAAAAGCAGTGGGGATGCGGAAGCCATTCCTGTCTGGATAAATCACAAGGCCCCATTCTACTTTTCTAGCTTGTAGTTTCTTTCTTTGACTAATGTACTGCCCAGAGTTTGTGCCCTGGAAATGAATGCATCTGAAGGCACTTTCAGTCAGCAGCCCCAAGAACATCAAGGGTCTTGCTCTTTCCTCTTCTTTTCCATGCCTGCCCTGTGACTAGTTGATTCTGGGAGAGCAAAGTTCCAAGTTTGGATGGTATATTTTTAATGGGATGAAGACTGCCATGGCAACAGCTCTCTGTAAACAGGATGCAGCTAGTATATGTAAAAGTGACAGAACAAGATATATAGAATGATGCATATACCCATTATTTATTAGCGTACAGCAAATTAATTATTAGTTTATTATTCCTTTATCATTAGCATATTATTAATTTATTAGCTTCAGATAATTATTAGCTTACAGCTAATAAATTGCACTTTTTGTTTTGATGTCTTCTGACTCAATTAATTTTCTTTTGTGCAGCAAAACATGTGCAATAAACACTTTTTCATCCAATTACAAATGTTCATTTTTCCCTGATCAGCAGGGTTCTGAATTTGTGGTAACAGTCAGCAGGCCTCAGTGAGGCCATCAGGGGTCTTGTTCTCAGCTCCTCTTATTTTCCACAGCTGCCCTGTGTTGTTTGGCTTTAGGTTATTTGATGCCAGGAAACAGCTCAAGATGCATCATCATATTTTCCATCCATTGATCAACTCCAGTCCAAAAAAAGTACTCTGTATCCTGAGGCAAGTCAAGGAAGGTCTGTGCCTTCACTTAAAAATAAGTCAGTGTTTATACTTGGAGTCATTTTAGACAAATTGAAGGACAAAAGAGAATGTCCTATCCATTAGGCAGGATGACAGCTGGATTAAAAAACTCACACTTTGTTCAGTCAGTAAATGGATATTGTCGTGTCTGCTGTATGTATTATGGTCTAGGGAAGTAGTCTTAAAAAGTGTTTCCTGAAAGAAAAGGCCCCAGAGGTGTTTGAGAGAAAGGACTGTAAAGCTTAATAAGTGTAGGGGACATTTTATATGAAGTCTCCTGTTTTAGGCTCATAATGCATGATAGAATTATACCACCCAAACAATATTACTATTAAAAGACAAACCAGTAAAAATAATGCTATATTTGTATGGCATAATCTCTCTCTCTCTCTCTCTCTCTCTCTCTCTCTCTCTCTCTGTCTGTCTTTTTAAAAAATGTATTCAGTGCTAGGTCTACAGGGTCTCACTATACAGACTGGACTCTAGTGATCCTCCTGTTTTCAGCCTCCCAAGTGCTGGGATTACAGGCACACACCATCACCCCCAGTCTCAGTCACTGATTTAGCACACCCTGGAGGTGGGGCCAGCAGAGCAGCCAGGGATCCCACCCCAGTCCTTATACCTGCCTAAGCAGGCATGTTAATCTGCTGAGCTATCTGGCCGGCCCTTGTTTGTCTTTTTCAGATACGGTCTCACTATACAGTTCAGGTTGACCTTGAGTTTACTTTGTAGCCCAGGCTGGTCTCTCACAAATCTTACTGCCTCATCCTCCTGAGTGCTGGAATTATGGGCATACACCACCATGACTGGCTTAGCTTAATATTTCTAAAACTCATTTGATTACATGTTCTTTTTTGCAATAATCTAAATGAATATATGAATGTAATCAGTGAGACAAGTTACTTATGAATTATAGTTTGGGAGCAGAGAAATATTTTAAATCAAAATATAAATCTTCTAACCTGAGGTGTAACACTGATTTGCAACACATCACAAACCACCATCACACCATGCTATACTCTGCTATGCATTGATAATTTTACCTTTAAATAGAAATAATAGACAAGTGAAAATTTATTAAGCTCTTATCCTGTGTCAGGCATTACACTACCCTATTTCTCCAAAAACAAGACTTACCTGGAAAACAAGTTCTGGTATGATTTTGGAAGAGCCATCCCTTGAAAATGAACCTGCTGAAAAAAAAAAGGAAAAGCTTGACAATATTGTACAAGAACAGATAATTAGAAAAAAAGAACCATAGGGGCTGGTGAGATGGCTCAGTGGTCTAAAGCACCTACTTAAACAAGCTT
>NW_004524698.1:4628793-4632425 GCF_000260255.1 Octodon degus
TTCAATGAGAAGAAAGATTTGTACTAATAGTGTTTGGACAGGATATCATGTCTGCATCTTGTACTATGAATAACTACTACGAAGACAACAATATGAAATGTATTAATTATTGAAACTGTCCTACTAATTGGTTTTGAAACTGTCTCATTGCTATTTGTTTCTCAATAAAATTATTTTTTTTAAAAAAGATAAAGTTCTGAAAAAAAAGAAAACTATACAATGAATCAATGAATCAATGAATTGAAGAGTTGTTTCTTTGAAAGATGAAATAAAATTGATAAACCCTTTAAAAAAGGATAGGGTAGCAATATATAATTTATAGTAATGAAATTTTCAGAGACAAATGATCATGATAGCTGGGAAAAGGCAACATATGGAGATGTAATAGCTGAGAATTTTGACTTTGGTCTTCATGTCAAAGAAAGCCAGTGAGCCCAAAGTATGATAAACAAGAAAAATCTATACGTCACAGTGATACAAAACACACACACACACACACACACACACACACACAGAGCAATAGAGAAATTGTTTTAAAGCCATGAAGAAAACAAAGTTTCCTGCAAAGAAAAGACAATTATTTTGGTGGCTAACTTCTCAACATGACAAATATAATTTCTCTATGCTTAGGAAGTATAAATGTCAACTTCGAATCTTACACTAAATAGACATTTTTCAAAAATGAAGTTGATGTAGATTTTTTTATCCTCTGCTTAGCAACCTTTACTTTGTATTTGTCTCAGAATGGCTGCTTCACCTCTGAGCATTTCTTTTGCATCCTTGGCAGTATAAGGAAAATGGCAAAGACAAGTAAACATGTGATTGGGTCTGTGCCTCTTTTCCTGCAATTCCTGTCTGCACTCCCACTTGCATTCCACCCCCAATAGGATTTCCCATCAGAAGTCCTTTTCATAGCCTCATTTATCTGTGTGGGAATCTAAGAGATATTGCTGCCCTCATCCAAATTTGATTTCTGTTTGTACAAAGAAAAAGTAGTGCTGATAGAAGATAAGCTACTAATTAATTATATCTATTACTATCTAGGATAAAACATGGCAAAATCCTCAAAGGAAACCATGGTCTAGTGTAAGGAGATAATT
This sequence comes from Octodon degus, assembly GCF_000260255.1. Classification (NCBI taxonomy): domain Eukaryota; kingdom Metazoa; phylum Chordata; class Mammalia; order Rodentia; family Octodontidae; genus Octodon; species Octodon degus. The sequence continues at coordinate 4,629,894 of NW_004524698.1, forward strand.
CTGGGCACATATCTTTTCCTATGCATTAAATAAATAAGCTTTACTACTATTGTGGTTTGTGTCTAGTTGTCCCCCTAAATCCTCATGAAGTCATGGGATGGACTTCTAGAGTTTGTGATTAACTCATGACTCACTGGGATTATGTATGTAAGTGCTGCTGAGATTATGGGTATAAATGCTGCTGGGATTTTGGGTATAATTACTACAGCCAGCCTGGGGCAGATAGCCTGAATGCTACATAAGGGAGACAGACTTGCTCTTTGTAGCCATTGTTGCCGCTACTCCTCACATTTGCTCTTTGTCCTTTGCCGCCACCATAAACTGCTGCTGTCTGCCTTGGAACTAGCTGAGTATGGACCAAACCCTCCACTGACTGTGAGCTAAACAAACCTTTCCTTCCTTTATTTTGGGGGTCAGGTATTTGTCTCAGCAGCAAGAGAAGAGTAACTGAGACAACTATCATATGATGTTGTTATAGGTACTTATCTAGATGTCCACCCCCCACAAAGACTCATGTACTCATAGGAATACGCTGATGGATTTATATCTGGGTGTGATGTTGGAATGTGAGTCAATGTAGGTGTAGCCTATAAGGGTATCTACCCCTGCTTATGCTTCTCCTTCAGTTCCTGGACCTGTGAATCCTGGCTATGAAGGGCATAATATCATATGCACAACTTTCAAGTCAGAAAAGTATAGAATTGTCAAATTATTTGAAGAGATTTAATTGTAGCAGGTATATGCTAACCTACCCTCAGGTTAATATAATCTACCTTTGGTAATTTCATATATTTCAATAAAGACATCTTCAGAATCTCAAAGAGGCCAAGAAAACACATTTACATTAAAAAGACTATGATCTTAGGGCCACCAGATAGCTCAGCAGACTAAAGCTCCTGCTTAGGCAGGCACAGGGACCAGGGTTTGATTCAAGGCATGTTGTGCTGGCCCCACCCCCAGGGTGCACTGAGATGGTGACTGAGACTGGGTGTGGTGGCGCATCCCTCTAATCCCAGAGCTTGGGAAGCTGAAAACAGGAGGATCACTAGAGTCCAATCTGTATAATGAGACCCTGTAGACCCTTACTAAATGCAAAAAAGAAAAAAAAAGCATTATGATGTTGACTTCATGAAAGGGTATCAAGTCATATAGCTTCATTGCACACTGGGCAAGCAACTTCATATATCCAACAATAACTTCAACAAAACATCCCTGGCAGTGCACTGGGTACTAAGCAGAATGCACCAGAATATGGAGAGGGCAGATCTCGTCTAAGCATCTGTTTTAGCTAATTAGGAAGTCACATTTAAATGGTATCAAAGAAGTTATAAAGAGACTCAATTCTTATGTAAAAATAGTTGTAAAGACTGTTAATGCTATACACTGAATACTTGTGTCCCCTCAAATATCTTTGCTAGGACCTTATCTCCAAGGTGAAGGTGTTAGGAGGTATCCAAGCATAATGCCTTTGGGAGGTGGATGAAGCTATGGGATTTGTACCTTTATACAGGACACTTCTTCCCTTCTTCCCTCTCTGAGAACACAACAAAGAAGAGAGTAAAAGCAGCCCCAGATGAACCCAGAAGTGAGTTCCCAACAGCCATCAGATTGTCATGCTTTGATCTGGAACTTTCCAGCATCTAGAACTGTGAGGAAGAAGTTTCTACTATTTATAAACCATTCTGTCCAAGGTACAGTTCTAAGGAAGCTGAAGCAGACTAAGAAACCAAGCTTTTCCCTACTCTTACACCTCTGCTCACAATATCCTCTTGGATTGGAATTCCTATGGCTCCTGCTTCTCTAGCTCCAGCTCACGAATGTCTGCTAATCCTCCCAAGTCACCCTTCAGAGAATTTATGAAGACTTTTTTAGAACGTATTCACTCTTCATACCCCAAAAAGAATCTACCTCTCCATTGTATTTCTTTTTAAAGGTCATCAAACCAACCTTCTACAGACTGTGATTGTCTCACTGTCCTGAGGCTGAAATCCAAAGTAAAGATATCCAAGGGACTGTTTTCTTCTGAGCGCTGTGATGGAGGGTTTGGTCCAAGCCTGTCTTGTTTTTAAGCAGTTTTCTTCTTCCTTCATCTCTTTCTACTGCCTTCCCTCTATGTATGTCTGTTCCAAAATTTCCCTTGTTATAAAAATACCAGTCAGATTAAGACCTCCCTTAGTGATCTAATTTTAACTAGATTTCCCCAGTAAAAACTTCATCTCCAGATAAAACTATACTCTGAGGTTCTGAGGGCTAGGAATTCAACCCAGGAGTTTGGGAGAACACAATGCAACCATTCTATCCTCTTGTATTTTTTTCCCTCTGTTTATATTGTAATAATTTCTTGCAGTAGCATATTTCTTTTTACCTAATATTTCACTAAGTTACAAGCTTTTTCAGAGTGGAAACTATATATATAGTGGGGTTTTTTGGGTACTTTTTACCTGGTATAGGGCCAGAGAGATAGCTCAGTGGCTTAAGTGCCTGCCTGGCAAATGCAAAGTCCTGAGTTTGATCCCCAGTACCACAAAAAAA
>NW_004524698.1:4632525-4634720 GCF_000260255.1 Octodon degus
CCATACATGGTGTAAGTACTAGCCCAAAAACCTGTTTTTTAGTCAGCTTGTTGGTTTGCTGACTGAATGATGAGTCAGCAAAGGTATGTGTCTTTGTTATTTTCTTATCACTGAAACACAATACTGGACACCTACAGATTGAAGAAGGAAAGGCTTATTTTGGTCCACAGTTTACAGAGGCTTCAGCCCACAGTCAGATGGCTCCAAGGCCAGGTGGTATGGCAGAGGAGAATGACTTCCCAGCATGGCAGGTAGAAAGCAGCTGTATTGACAGCAAAGTGGAAAAGCCCTTTGAAGATGCAGTTACAGCACCAGCTACCTGGTAATACTTTGCAGGGCTGGGGGAAGGTTCTTTAAAAGAACCTGAATACATTTTGAATCAGTGTCCACTATATGGACAATGTACAGCAGTAATTCCTAAGTATAATGAGTGGCTGTAAGTTACCAATCTAATTTATAATACCTGCAACATGAAACATGACCCTAGCATACAGTGCCTGTCACATCTTGAATCAAGGTTATCAAATAGGCCATTATTTGAAGAGACAGAAGCTACTTATTACTAATTTTGTTATGTCTGCATTCTAAAGCAATAGTCTATTTTCTACATAAAAATTAATTCTTAAAACTAATCAAATAAAGAATGTATTACCACTCTTTATTGCTGCAACACAAGAAGTGAAAGTATTGAATGAGGGAAGCCTAAGTAGCTCAGCAACTCAGGTCCCATTTGTGGATCTGCTACCCACTCGTTGGGAAGTTTGAATAAATCCTTTACTATTAGAGTACTGTTCTAATCTGTCAAATAAAAATATGAATTCAGAGATTTCTTTTTTCATTTCAGGAATTAATTCTGCTCTGAGTTCCTCTATAACTTTCTGCTATTGTTTCTTTACTTCTGACACTGTTAATTCATTCATTTCAGCTGAGCTAGTGTCCTCTGCACTTGTTATGGGTGGGCTCAAGGCCTGAGATTGCATTTTGCTCCTTGTCTTTGTCATTTCGTATAGCACTGACCTCTGACCTTTGGTGTAGAGCTTTGGTGCAGTTATAACCTTAGCACCTACTGAAATTTGGGTGCAGATGCATTAAGTTTGAGTTTATCCAGTTATGCCTGGCCTGGGTCTAGCTGTTGTGCTCAGCTCCTTCCTACTGTAGCCCTTGGAAGTGAACCTGTTGTGCCCCTCTGGCACAACAGTGAAACTGTGGTGCCCCTCTATTGTGCCCCTGGCCCAGGCGTGCAGAAGCTCTCCCACACACTGGCTGGCCCTAGGCTTAGGCTGGATCTGGGGGTCCCAAGAGAGTCACAGAAGTTCTCACTCACTTGGCGGGCTTGGGGGCGGGGCTGTAAAACAAAAATAATAGTAGATACTCACTCATTCATCTGAATAAAACATTGGGATCAAAGCAGAAATACTCCAATAGTCTTACTTTATAGCAAAATAGTTTTGTTTGTGAAGATTAGATGGATTTACAGTTTATGTTACAAGAAGGATGCTCATGTTTACTTAGCAGAATTAACATCATCTTTGCTTATGCTGAGATTGAGTTCTTTGGATTTAATATCTTTCTGAAAGGAGCTACACTCAAGTAAATCTGAACTCTTTACAAAAATAGTGATACGATATTAAGTGGATATGAAAATTGTTATTACTGGACATCAAAGCATCTTGGTGCTTTTGGGATTAAATTTGAGGACCTTATACTGATTCTCACACCAAGTTAGAATCAGTAACATATTTAGAAATATAAAAACAATGATAGCTCACGAGGTTTGTTTTTAAATGTAAATTTAAGTAGACGTAAATTTCACTTATTAGCTAAAGTTTTGTTCAGCACAAAGTAACTGTAAGCTACCTTGAATTATACACATCTGTTACTATTTCATGGTTATGAAATGACTGGGTCATCAGAATATGAACAGAAAGGAGAGCTCTCCTAGGAGCTGCAGCAGGCAAGAATTCCCTGAGTTTCCAGAACACTTCACAACCAGCATATAAATCCTCAAAGGTTTGATTGTTCATTTTTACCATAAAAATATTATAAAAGAGGTGGTCATAATACATCATGAATGTTTATAATTTTTTAAAAAATGTATTATAGTAAAAATATTGCCAAGAATTCTGTCTCAAAATACTTCCCCTCACTTTGAACACATTTATCTCATCATTCTTACCATTTTCTGAAGCAGTTAT
>NW_004524698.1:4635763-4638417 GCF_000260255.1 Octodon degus
TTCAAGTGGCATCCACTTCAATATAAAGGCTTCGAGTTTATCATTCTTTATAGCTGAATAATACTCCATTGTGTAAAAATACCACATCTTTTTCAACCATTCCTCAGGTGATAGGCATCTTGGTTGTTTCCAAGATTCAGACATATATGTTTTTGAGTGAAGTGCAATTTGAGTGTTAAATATATTATAATTGAGATTGGAATAAGAGAACCTGTGATTACCTGGTTTACTTGGCTGTCAGGTAGACCTTGAGTACAAGGCTAAGGAAATTAATGTGGCCTGTGAGTTATTGTTATTCCATAAATCCTGACACTATGGAGACATAAGCATGTGTAGTCTATGTTACTGGCATAAGTGACACATGAGGGGTGAATTCATCTCTTTGAGCTCATGGACCTGCAAGTAGGATGGGGGCAGAAGAAAGGGTCTGAGTGCCTCTTACAACCCTTACTGCTTTGATGTCATTGGCCCTGGCTTTTCTGTCACTTAGACTCCTCTACTTTCAGATCTAATCTAAATGGCTGCTGCCTTCACCTCCTTCTGGTCCTTGCTCCAAAGTTAACATCTCAATGAAGGCTGTTCTCCTTCTAATTAACATCACCACACCTTCCTTTCTCTGCCAATTTTCCCAGGCTGCCTTGCCTGGTCTCCTCTTATTTCGCTCCACATTTACAGATAGCCTACATATGCTATTCATTGTGTGATATGGTTTGTTATAGTTTGTCCCCTTCAAAGCTCATGAATACATGGTCCCCAATATAGCTGTGTTGACAGATGAGACCTTTGGAAGGTGACAGAGTCATGAGGGTTCTGTCTTTATGAATGGATTAATCCACTTATGGGTTAATGGGTTCCTGCAAGAATGGCTTTGTTATCAAAACTGTGGCCTGTGTGCTCTGTTTCTCCAAGTGATGTCCTACTCCATTTTATGATGCAGCAAAAAGCCCTTCCTTGGATGCCAGTCATGCTCTTGGACTGCCCACCCTCCAGAGCTGTGAATTACATAAACATTTATTTCTCATGAATTACCCAGTCTGGGCCAGCTGGATAGCTCAGCAGACTAGAGAACCTGCTTAGGCAGAGTGCAGGGACCGGGATTAGATCCCAGGCACCACAAGCTGTGCCGGCCCTGCCCCCAAGGCAGGCTGAGACAGTGACTGAGACTGGGCATGGTGGCACATGCCTGTAATTCCAGTTCTTTGGAGGCTGAAAACAGAAGAATCACTATGAGTCTGAGCTACACAGTGAAACATGAAACACTGTAGACCCTGAACTAAACCCATTAAAAAAAATTATCCAGTCTGAATTATCAGTTACACCAAGAAGAAACAAAGACATTATATATTTATTAGATTTTTCTTTTGTCTGTTTTGTTCACCAGTCTTCAGCGTCTACCAGATAACATTCCAAAGACATTTGGAACATTCCAAAGACATTGTTCAGTGAATGAGCAAGTAGAGATTGAATCCTGGCTCTTTGGAAATAGGGATAGGATTGAAAAGGGTTTCCCTTACAGATGGATTTGGCCTCTCGTAGAAACTTAATTTTCCCTTTAGATAGTCCATTGAATGATACTAGTCACATCTTATACTAGGCTACAAATTTAGGTCCTTTTATTTATAGCAAAAGAAAAGTATATTAATTTTGACTACTAATTTATAATATTTGATAATTTTATAGGGAGTTAAAATTTACCCAGTAATTATTTATATGAAAATAATTTGAAATCTAAGTAGGAATTCAAGTAAACTGTTAAAATGTTTATGGAAATAAATCATTTGTGAATGTTTTACTCTTTTAGAATTATAAATGTAAATCTATCTGAGGAAAAGAAGATGCTTTCCTTTTCTTTGTATTCATATCTGGAGAGTTGCTGGGACAGAACTGGTGTTCAGTAGGCACTAAATGAATGAGAATTTTATCTTAAAACAGTTTGTTCACCTAATTTTACTATTGCCTCAACCTGAAAATAATAAAATGCTCCTGTTTAAAAATATCCTTGAATTTGAAGATATTTAGAATAAACATAAAATTTAAAATGTTCATAGCTTCTATCCTAGTTATTACATACTGGCATTCAATAGTGAAGCCGTAGTAATAAAAATTCAATGTAATTTAGAGTAGCAAAATATTGAATGCAGCCTAAAGAGAACAACAGTGGAGAGCAATTAAGTGGACAGTGGCAGGTATTAATACTATTCAGATGTTTAATATATTTGGAAAATATTTTATAACATGAAGAAATTCTAGAACATCAAGTTTAAAATCACTGTTTACAGAGATATATATCCCAAATTTCCATGTAGAAAAATTAGTACTGTAGAAACAAATACAATTTTATGTTCTCTATGGCTGTGTGTATCACAATAATGGAATTTTTTCCTTGGATTATTATTTTCCCTAAATTATTTTTTAGCACAGTGTAGATGCCAAACTGCCATCACATCTTTTCTGAACCTTGCAACTGCCCCATAATCAATCTCCATCTTCACCATTGCATGCTTTCATTATTTAAATAAGAGCCAGAGTCATCTTAAATAAGCTTGAACCTTTGCAATAAGTTGACTTCTTATGAAAAATACAATAAACCCCCAACTCTTTTTTTGTTGTTGTTATGAGCAGGACACATTTATTGAGGGAAAGAAAACTTCCGC
>NW_004524698.1:4638517-4644340 GCF_000260255.1 Octodon degus
CCTTAGGGTGGCTGGTCTCACACAGGCTCATTCCTGCGACTTCAGTGAGCTGGCAGCTCAGCTGAGGCTGGAGGGTCCAGGATGGTCCAGTACAGAAATGGCAGCATGGAGGTCCTGTGCTTTTCTCCACATGGTCTATGTAGCAGGCCATCTGGGGCTCATCCACATGGTCTCAGCAGTCCAGCATCTGAAGAAGCAAAGCCAAATGTGTGATAACTTAAAAATGTTAATAGATTTTAATGTTTAGAGCAATTTTAGGTTTTCAGAAAAAAATTTAACAGAAAGTGAACTTCCCAGTCTACCTGTCCCCACCTTCTCCACAGACATGGTTTCCCCTGTATGAAGGCCTCATATTAGTGTGATATATTTGCTACAGTTGATGAACCAGCATGGGTACATTAACATTAACCAAAGTCCATCATGCATTCACCACTACAGTATCATTCACCATAATTCTACTGACCTAGAAATACACTGGGTTCTATTGATCCATAACACTCTCCCTCCCCCAATCCTCCTTACAAATAACCAATCTTACTGTCTCTGTAGTTTTTTCTTTTTCTAGAAGTTCATCTAGCTAGAATTATATAGAATATTTTAAGATTTTTTTGCCTTAACAATACATACTTAAGATTTTTCTATATTTTTCACAAGTGATAGATTTTTTCAAGGTTGAATAATATTTTATTGTGTGATGTACATTTGTTTGCTTAATCTATTCACCTACTGTGGTAAAATTGCTACCTAAAAGTTACAATCTTAAGGGCTGTGGGTTTCACAAATCTCTGACACTTGGAACAAGTGAAGAAATAAGCATCAATCTATATGCCAATGGTGAATTAAGTCCCTCATTTATTATTTAGAATAAATAAAGAGGAGTCTGTTATGCTTCCCACCCATAGGAATCCTGCAACCTACTTTAAAGATGATTGAATTGAACCTTGAACCACTGATTTCAAGCTCTTTGAGAAGGGATTACAGTTGTCATTATCCAGTGGTTCCTTCAGGCTATGTGGGATTATTTGACTGGATTATAGTTCTCTGTAGCACCCATGTCACATTTAAGTTATGAGTTGTTTCTAAATTTATTTTTAAATCTGTGCCTTAGCTATCAGCCTAAAATTTAAACCAATTACAATAGCTTGCCACATAATAAATTACTTATGAGCTAGCTTTCAAAATTAACCTATAGCAAGATCATTCTTGATGTCACAAAAGTATAGTCAACACTTCTTTCACACTGCATCTCTTGTCCCTCCGTGACCAATGCACAGCCACCTGCTGAGCGTACCACACACACCAGTCTTTAATGGAGGGCTGGGGCACAGAGTGAGGCAATCAGAAGTTCAAACCAATCTTATAGGTTGTGTGAAGTGTGTGTGAACCCCAGGCCCTCCTTTTCCTGAAACCAGTCATCTGGCTTCCACTGAAAATGATAGTATATACACAAGATGTTGAGAATAGCAACAGTTCTTTCCTCCAGAAATCAGCAAGATTTCTCAACCACAGCATTTAGGCATCTTGGACAGAGAGCTTTATGTTGGGAAGTGCTGCCCTGCGTGTGCAGAATGGTTAGGGGCAGTATCCAAGCCCCTACCACCCAAAAGAAACCCCCAGTAGAGGCACCAAATGTCCCAGAACCATTGATGTAAATGTGCAAGAATCATGGAAAGGGCTGAATATTTTACTACTTCTTTCTTTGCACCATATAATATTATTGAAGCTTGGCTGTTTAGGTTTTTTCCATATAGATTTCTCCTCTTTCTCTTCCAAGATCTCTATGTCTCTTTCTGAAATCTTTATTATCACATTTGTCTCTTGACATCTTTGTTTTTCCTATTTCCCTGCATATAATACTGAATCCTACAAAGGTATTGGCTCTCAAATCCACTCCTAACTCACCAGGTTTGCAGCATCCATTGCATAAGAGTATCAGGACTTTTCTCCTTTCTCTTATTTCTGATGATTTTGCTGAATAGAAATGTAAAACAGGCTCTGCCCTGCTGTGAGTCACCCCATGGTGCACAGAGTAATAGCTTTCAGGCTGTGCTTTGCCCTGAGTGACTCCATTTTATAAAACAACAGTTTGCTCCATTTTGAATGAGGCAAAATGACTTACAAATTGTTTACATAAGTAAATAACCACCAGATGTTGGACACCAAGCTGAGGCAAAAAAGGAAAGAAAAATCTACTAACTGCATAACATAATCATAAGACATAAACTGATAAATTAATCTTGCATAATAAAAATTGCCACATGTAAACTTGTCCAACTAAATCAAGGATACATGAACCTATGAAGTTTCTAAGTTATATCAGAGAAACAAGGCTGAGGGACTTACTGAATACATCATACCAACAAATAGTGCAACCTCCCATTCAGGTCATATATAAGGTAGCACCCATGCTGGGGTATAATTGATGTATAAGCTGTCCTCTCATCTGACCAGCTGGAGATCAACAGGCCCCCCAACTGTCTCTTTTTTCCTGGGCTTCAGTTTCACTCCTATTCCCTGCTTGGCATGGCCCACTAAGCTGCCTGCTGTCCAGACTTGGGCTCTGAACCACTTCTGCACTCTCAGCTACCCCCATCCTCCTCCAGGAAAGCCTGTTTGGCCTGCAATTCTTTAGACACCTATGGTGACTTTTCACATCTCCAAAGGCTTTCTACCTTGGATCTTAGTTCTGCATTTTCAAATTCTGCAGACAATTTTGATGTTTTTTTGTAATTAGTTTTTTTTAATAATATAAAGTTATTCTTCCTGATAATTAGGTTGTTATTGATACAGGGAAATGAAACTCTGAACTTTTAGATGTCTGAAATTCTGAGCTCATGTTCTCTAAAATTTAGGAATGAATTCTAAGAGCAATGGAGGTTAGGAGTAGGAAGAATTTGAGAGAAAGAAAGTTTCTGAGAGGGCCAGAAAGGGACCTTGAAAGTGGGTTGCCCACCAATCCCACTTTCTCAAGGGTGTTTTATTGAGCAAAGCCATGAGGTGAGGTGGTCTTAAGGTGAGATAGAACTATAATCAATCAGTATGATTACAAGTATAGTTGCTTGGATAATATTGATCCAATTGCAAATCACAGGATGGATGTGAGGTGGGACAAAACTATGGTTAACCAATAAATATACAACAAGTGTAGTCACTAGGGTAAATTGATTAAATGAGGATCAAACAAGTCATGCAGCAAGTGCACGTGGGCAGACAAAGAATTTCCTGGAAGGGGTGGGTTAGGGAGGTTTTGTTCTCACCCCAAGGTGATTGATGCCTACTCAGACTATCAGTCACTGCTGTTCATCCCAGGGGACATAAACAGGTAAATATTTCTTATTTGTCTCGAAGTCTGGCCTTCAGTGAATATGCCTCTAGCCACAGTTGTCTTCTTCATTGATGTCTTGAAAGCTCAGTCCTGTATGACTATCTATGATATTTCTACTTGTCTACAATATTTCCTCCTCTGAAGAAATCCCCCTGACTACCATGAAAGGACAAGGATGAAAGATTTATCTGGTTACTTCTAGCTGAAGAGGGTAGTAGTTGTGATAGTAGTCAGAGATACTTGATAGAGGGTCTACCAAAAGACCAAATAAAAAATAGGACCAAATAAAAAATTAACAGGATAATTATGAATATATCCAACAAGGTTTTGTACCAGGAAGAGCCTGTAATCATTTTCCATAAAGAGGATAAAGAGAAGGTCCAGGTAATTTCACAATCTGATATGTCATTAACCTGTCATCTAATATCTTGAACACCTACTGAGATATCAGTGAAAGGATCAAGAATGTACACACAACAGTCATCTTATACAATTGCTCAAGTACTCCCTTGTGCTGTTGTTAGAATATTTAATGCAATATGATTTTGGAGGACAGCTTGTCTCATTAATTTTACTTCTTCATTCAGGAGAGAGAGACCAGCTGCACTATCATTTAAGGCCCACTAAGTATAGTTAGTTAAGGCCTCAGTGTGTTTCATGACATCCACTAACCCTGGGATGGGATAAAGATAGAAGCCAAATGATCATACCAGTGAAATACACTTATAGACCATCGATGTCACAGATGGGACAAGTTTGCAAGTTTTTCAATACTTTTGACACTTATGCCTTGTAACTACGAAAATTCCACTGTTCATCTTTACATCCATGCAGAGAGCATCCAGGACCACAAAACTGTTCCAAAGAACGAATGAGTGCCACTGGGGGCCTCACATCTAATTCAAGGGTAATTAAACCAGTTCACTGCAAACCAGTCTTCAGGCTGTAAAATCATTATGTTTATACATTGTAGGGGGAAGGGTGTCCATCCCAAGTGGTTAGTAGTTAGGTCAATGAGAAAAGGAGTTATTTTTCCATTCCCAACATAAGGGTCTTTTCTACTAAGCTGTCCTAGAGTGGGCATTAACTACAGATAATCACCCTATGTCTGAAAGTAGTCATTTTGATATCTATGGTTGCTGGCCCTCAGGATAGAATCCTTATTTTTACTTATTAAGGGTCCTAGTAGAGCCTTTTGAGAGACTTCAGCAATGTTATTAGAAAAAATTCTATTATATCCAGGATCATTAAGACTATAGTTTATAGGCCACTCAGCTACCTTGTAATGGTGGGCTAAACTATGAATCATTGAACAATTTTACAGCGCCTCAGTATTGTCTTCCAGTCATCTCCTTGAAGTAGGGATACTCATCAAGGAAGCCCTGATGTACTTGACAAAGGGAGCAGGCCACATATCCAACAAGATGTTTGTTGTAATGACTGCATATTCTTTTGCCCACCTTAGAAAGAAATTGCATTCTCTCTTAAGTGGTAAAGTGATTAGTAAAAGGGATAAGAGGAACATCTTAAATTATTCATCTGAAGACTTGTTTTTTTTTTTTTTTGTTTGTTTGTTTTTTCCCTGTAAATAAGAATCTTAAGTTTTCTCTGGGTTTGCAGCAGTTCTGGTAATGGTTGCTCACACTCAGTGACAATCTCTGGTTCTCAGGACTGCAGTCAGGTGTGTTGTATCTAGGAGTACATGCCTGCTATCTTGACAGCTGATGGAGTTGAAAGGATCACAATATATGGTCCTTCCCAAGGTGGTCTTAGGGAAGGTGATGATGAGGGAAGAGACTTCAAGTATTAAGTCTCCAGGGTAGAATATGGGATTTCCTTTTTCTTTTGGCTGAGCTCCCATTAGCTGCTGAAGAGTCTTTTGGAATTTAGCCAGTGAGGTGACATCCTTCAGTAAGACATCTGTTTCTCTATTGAAGAGAAAATTGTTAGTGAGGAAAGGGTGTTGATAAAGCATTTCAAGTGGACTGAGGCCTAGAATTTAAGGTTCATTTTTTATTTTGATGAGAACTAAAGGTAGTGAGTGAGGCCACTATAGGAGGGTCTCCTGAGATATCTTTAGCTGAGATATCTCTTTAGGGTCTCATTTATTTTTTCTACCTTTCTAATGATTGTGGCCTACATGCACAATGGAAATGATATATAATGCCCAGTGCCTGAGACACCCTATGTAACTATTGCTTTAATAGGCCTATTACTACTTTATAAGATTTTAGGAAGTCCAAATCTGGGGGTGATTTCTGAGACTAAACGTTTTACCAAGTCTTGTACCTTTTCTATTACACAAGTAAAGGCTTCACTCAGTTTGTGAAGGTATCTTCTCAGACTAATAAGTATTAAACTCCTTTATTCTTTGGCATATGAGTGAAATCAAGCTACCAGTAAATCTAAAAACTGTTTTTAAGGGACTGGGATAGTAATTGTAATCCATTGGCTCTTATACCCCTCTACAAATCATTTACTCAGTGAAATTCTGTATG